>NW_023494631.1:0-37532 GCF_013368585.1 Megalops cyprinoides | reverse complement strand
TCGCTCAGCATTCAATTTAAAGGAGAATGCCTGAAAAGGTTTTTGGAGTCACTCAGAGCCCAAAAACTCTGTTCTCAGCTTTGAACAACACTCAGCATTCAGATTTCAGTAGACTGTCAGAAACACAATTTTCACACTCTCCAAGCCCAAAAACACTGTTCCCAGCTTTGAACAACACACAGCACTCATTTTCCAGAAGTGCATCAGAAAAGCTGTTTTCGACACTTTCAGAGCGCAAAAACGCGATTCCTGGGTTTTAACATCATTCAACGTGCAGTTTCAACTATATTGCCAGAAAAAACGGTTTTCAACACTTTCAGAGCGCAGAAACACGATTCCCACGTTTTCAACATCGCTCAGCATTCAATTTAAAGGAGAATGCCTGAAAAGGTTTTTGGAGTCACTCAAAGCCCAAAAACTCTGTTCTCAGCTTTGAACGACACTCAGCATTCAGATTTCAGTAGACTGTCAGAAACACAATTTTCACACTCTCCAAGCCCAAAAACTCTGTTCCCAGCTTTGAACAACACACAGCATTCATTTTCCAGAAGTGCATCAGAAACACCGTTTTCGACACTTTCACAACGCAAAAACGTGATTCCCGGGTTTTAACATCATTCAGCGTGCATTTTCAATGATATTGCGAGAAACCCTGTTTTCGACACTTCAAGAGCGCAAAAACACGATTCCTGGGTTTTAACATCATTCAACGTGCAGTTTCAACTATATTGCCAGAAACACGGTTTTCAACACTTTCAGAGCGCAAAAACACGATTCCCACATTTTCAACATCGCTCAGCATTCAATTTAAAGGAGAATGCCTGAAAAGGTTTTTGGAGTCACTCAGAGCCCAAAAACTCTGTTCTCAGCTTAGCACAACACTCAGCATTCAGATTTCAGTAGACTGCCAGAAACACAATTTTCACACTCTTCAAGCCCAAAAACTCTGTTCCCAGCTTTGAACAACACACAGCATTCATTTTAAAGAAGTGCATCAGAAACGCCGTTTTCGACACTTTCACAACGCAAAAACGCAATTCCCGGGTTTTAACATCATTCAGCGTGCAGTTTCAATGATATTGCGAGAAACCCTGTTTTCGACACTTTCAGAGCGCAAAAACGCGATTCCTGGGTTTTAACATCATTCAACGTGCAGTTTCATCTATATTGCCAGAAACACGGTTTTCAACACTTTCAGAGCGCAACAAAACGATTCCCACGTTTTCAACATCGCTCAGCATTCAATTTAAAGGAGAATGCCTGAAAAGGTTTTTGGAGTCACTCAGAGCCCAAAAACTCTGTTCTCAGCTTTGAACAACACTCAGCATTCAGATTTCAGTAGACTGTCAGAAACACAATTTTCACACTCTCCAAGCCCAAAAACTCTGTTCCCAGCTTTGAACAACACACAGCACTCATTTTCCAGAAGTGCATCAGAAACGCTGTTTTCGACACTTTCAGAGCGCAAAAACGCGATTCCTGGGTTTTAACATCATTCAACGTGCAGTTTCAACTATATTGCCAGAAACACGGTTTTCAACACTTTCAGAGCGCAACAAAATGATTCCCACGTTTTCAACATCGCTCAGCATTCAATTTAAAGGAGAATGCCTGAAAAGGTTTTTGGAGTCACTCAGAGCCCAAAAACTCTGTTCTCAGCTTTGAACAACACTCAGCATTCAGATTTCAGTAGACTGTCAGAAACACAATTTTCACACTCTCCAAGCCCAAAAACACTGTTCCCAGCTTTGAACAACACACAGCACTCATTTTCCAGAAGTGCATCAGAAAAGCTGTTTTCGACACTTTCAGAGCGCAAAAACGCGATTCCTGGGTTTTAACATCATTCAACGTGCAGTTTCAACTATATTGCCAGAAAAACGGTTTTCAACACTTTCAGAGCGCAAAAACACGATTCCCACGTTTTCAACATCGCTCAGCATTCAATTTAAAGGAGAATGCCTGAAAAGGTTTTTGGAGTCACTCAAAGCCCAAAAACTCTGTTCTCAGCTTTGAACGACACTCAGCATTCAGATTTCAGTAGACTGTCAGAAACACAATTTTCACACTCTCCAAGCCCAAAAACTCTGTTCCCAGCTTTGAACAACACACAGCATTCATTTTCCAGAAGTGCATCAGAAACACCGTTTTCGACACTTTTACAACGCAAAAACGTGATTCCCGGGTTTTAACATCATTCAGCGTGCAGTTTCAATGATATTGCGAGAAACCCTGTTTTCGACACTTCAAGAGCGCAAAAACACGATTCCTGGGTTTTAACATCATTCAACGTGCAGTTTCAACTATATTGCCAGAAACACGGTTTTCAACACTTTCAGAGCGCAAAAACACGATTCCCACATTTTCAACATCGCTCAGCATTCAATTTAAAGGAGAATGCCTGAAAAGGTTTTTGGAGTCACTCAGAGCCCAAAAACTCTGTTCTCAGCTTAGCACAACACTCAGCATTCAGATTTCAGTAGACTGCCAGAAACACAATTTTCACACTCTTCAAGCCCAAAAACTCTGTTCCCAGCTTTGAACAACACACAGCATTCATTTTAAAGAAGTGCATCAGAAACGCCGTTTTCGACACTTTCACAACGCAAAAACGCGATTCCCGGGTTTTAACATCATTCAGCGTGCAGTTTCAATGATATTGCGAGAAACCCTGTTTTCGACACTTTCAGAGCGCAAAAACGCGATTCCTGGGTTTTAACATCATTCAACGTGCAGTTTCATCTATATTGCCAGAAACACGGTTTTCAACACTTTCAGAGCGCAACAAAACGATTCCCACGTTTTCAACATCGCTCAGCATTCAATTTAAAGGAGAATGCCTGAAAAGGTTTTTGGAGTCACTCAGAGCCCAAAAACTCTGTTCTCAGCTTTGAACAACACTCAGCATTCAGATTTCAGTAGACTGTCAGAAACACAATTTTCACACTCTCCAAGCCCAAAAACTCTGTTCCCAGCTTTGAACAACACACAGCACTCATTTTCCAGAAGTGTATCAGAAAAGCTGTTTTCGACACTTTCAGAGCGCAAAAACGCGATTCCGGGGTTTTAACATCATTCAGCGTGCAGTTTCAATGATATTGCGAGAAACCCTGTTTTCGACACTTTCAGAGCGCAAAAACGCGATTCCCACGTTTTCAACATCACTCAGCATTCAATTTAAAGGAGAATGCCTGGAAAGGTTTTTGGAGTCACTCAGAGCCCAAAAACTCTGTTCTCAGCTTTGAACAACACTCAGCATTCAGATTTCAGTAGACTGTCAGAAACACAATTTTCACACTCTCCAAGCCCAAAAACTCTGTTCCCAGCTTTGAACAACACACAGCACTCATTTTCCAGAAGTGCATCAGAAAAGCTGTTTTCGACACTTTCAGAGCGCAAAAACGCTATTCCTGGGTTTTAACATCATTCAATGTGCAGTTTCAACTATATTGCCAGAAACACGGTTTTCAACACTTTCAGAGCGCAACAAAACGATTCCCACGTTTTCAACATCGCTCAGCATTCAATTTAAAGGAGAATGCCTGAAAAGGTTTTTGGAGTCACTCAGAGCCCAAAAACTCTGTTCTCAGCTTTGAACAACACTCAGCATTCAGATTTCAGTAGACTGTCAGAAACACAATTTTCACACTCTCCAAGCCCAAAAACTCTGTTCCCAGCTTTGAACAACACACAGCACTCATTTTCCAGAATTGCATCAGAAAAGCTGTTTTCGACACTTTCAGAGCGCAAAAACGCGATTCCTGGGTTTTAACATCATTCAGCGTGCAGTTTCAATGATATTGCGAGAAACCCTGTTTTCGACACTTTCAGAGCGCAAAAACGCGATTCCTGGGTTTTAACATCATTCAACGTGCAGTTTCAACTATATTGCCAGAAACACGGTTTTCAACACTTTCAGAGCACAAAAACACGATTCCCACGTTTTCAACATCGCTCAGCATTCAATTTAAAGGAGAATGCCTGGAAAGGTTTTTGAAGTCACTCAGAGCCCAAAAACTCTATTCTCAGCTTTGAACAATACTCAGCATTCAGATTTCAGTAGACTGTCAGAAACACAATTTTCACCCTCTCCAAGCCCAAAAACTCTGTTCCCAGCTTTGAACAACACACAGCATTCATTTTCCAGAAGTGCATCAGAAACACCGTTTTCGACACTTTCACAACGCAAAAACGTGATTCCCGGGTTTTAACATCATTCAGCGTGCAGTTTCAATGATATTGCGAGAAACCCTGTTTTCGACACTTTCAGAGCGCAAAAACACGATTCCTGGGTTTTAACATCATTCAACGTGCAGTTTCAACTATATTGCCAGAAACACGGTTTTCAACACTTTCAGAGCGCAAAAACACGATTCCCACGTTTTCAACATCGCTCAGCATTCAATTTAAAGGAGAATGCCTGAAAAGGTTTTTGGAGTCACTCAGAGCCCAAAAACTCTGTTCTCAGCTTAGAACAACACTCAGCATTCAGATTTCAGTAGACTGCCAGAAACACAATTTTCACACTCTCCAAGCCCAAAAACTCTGTTCCCAGCTTTGAACAACACACAGCATTCATTTTCCAGAAGTGCATCAGAAACGCTGTTTTCGACACTTTCAGAGCGCAAAAACGCGATTCCTGGGTTTTAACATCATTCAACTTGCAGTTTCAACTATATTGCCAGAAACACGGTTTTCAACACTTTCAGAGCACAAAAACACGATTCCCACGTTTTCAACATCGCTCAGCATTCAATTTAAAGGAGAATGCCTAAAAAGGTTTTTAAAGTCACTCAGAGCCCAAAAACTCTGTTCTCAGCTTTGAACAACACTCAGCATTCAGATTTCAGTAGACTGTCAGAAACACAATTTTCACACTCTCCAAGCCCAAAAACTCTGTTCCCAGCTTTGAACTACACACAGCATTCATTTTAAAGAAGTGCATCAGAAACGCTGTTTTCGAGACTTTCACAACGCAAAAACGCGATTCCCGGGTTTTAACATCATTCAGCGTGCAGTTTCAATGATATTGCGAAAAACCCTGTTTTCGACACTTTCAGAGCGCAAAAACGCGATTCCTGGGTTTTAACATCATTCAACGTGCAGTTTCAACTATGTTGCCAGAAACACGGTTTTCAACACTTTCAGAGCGCAAAAACACGATTCCCACGTTTTCAACATCGCTCAGCATTCAATTTAAAGGAGAATGCCTGGAAAGGCTTTTGGAGTCACTCAGAGCCCAAAAACTCTGTTCTCAGCTTTGAACAATACTCAGCATTCAGATTTCAGTAGACTGTCAGAAACACAATTTTCACACTCTCCAAGCCCAAAAACTCTGTTCCCAGCTTTGAACAACACACAGCACTCATTTTCCAGAAGTGCATCAGAAAAGCTGTTTTCGACACTTTCAGAGCGCAAAAACGCTATTCCTGGGTTTTAACATCATTCAATGTGCAGTTTCAACTATATTGCCAGAAACACGGTTTTCAACACTTTCAGAGCGCAACAAAACGATTCCCACGTTTTCAACATCGCTCAGCATTCAATTTAAAGGAGAATGCCTGAAAAGGTTTTTGGAGTCACTCAGAGCCCAAAAACTCTGTTCTCAGCTTTGAACAACACTCAGCATTCAGATTTCAGTAGACTGTCAGAAACACAATTTTCACACTCTCCAAGCCCAAAAACTCTGTTCCCAGCTTTGAACAACACACATCATTCATTTTCCAGAAGTGCATCAGAAACACCGTTTTCGACACTTTCACAACGCAAAAACGCGATTCCCGGGTTTTAACATCATTCAGCGTGCAGTTTCAATGATATTGCGAGAAACCCTGTTTTCGACACTTTCAGAGCGCAAAAACGCGATTCCTGGGTTTTAACATCATTCAACGTGCATTTTCAACTATATTGCCAGAAACACGGTTTTCAACACTTTCAGAGCGCAAAAACACGATTCCCACGTTTTCAACATCGCTCAGCATTCAATTTAAAGGAGAATGCCTGAAAAGGTTTTTGGAGTCACTCAGAGACCAAAAACTCTGTTCTCAGCTTTGAACAACACTCAGCATTCAGATTTCAGTAGACTGTCAGAAACACAATTTTCACACTCTCCAAGCCCAAAAACTCTATTCCCAGCTTTGAACAACACACAGCACTCATTTTCCAGAAGTGCATCAGAAAAGCTGTTTTCGACACTTTCAGAGCGCAAAAACGCGATTCCTGGGTTTTAACATCATTCAACGTGCAGTTTCAACTATATTGCCAGAAACACGGTTTTCAACACTTTCAGAGCGCAAAAACACGATTCCCACGTTTTCAACATCGCTCAGCATTCAATTTAAAGGAGAATGCCTGGAAAGGTTTTTGGAGTCACTCAGAGCCCAAAAACTCTGTTCTCAGCTTTGAACAATACTCAGCATTCAGATTTCAGTAGACTGTCAGAAACACAATTTTCACACTCTCCAAGCCCAAAAACTCTGTTCCCAGCTTTGAACAACACACAGCACTCATTTTCCAGAAGTGCATCAGAAACGCTGTTTTCGACACTTTCAGAGCGCAAAAACGCGATTCCTGGGTTTTAACATCATTCAACGTGCATTTTCAACTATATTGCCAGAAACACGGTTTTCAACACTTTCAGAGCGCAAAAACACGATTCCCACGTTTTCAACATCGCTCAGCATTCAATTTAAAGGAGAATGCCTGAAAAGGTTTTTGGAGTCACTCAGAGACCAAAAACTCTGTTCTCAGCTTTGAACAACACTCAGCATTCAGATTTCAGTAGACTGTCAGAAACACAATTTTCACACTCTCCAAGCCCAAAAACTCTGTTCCCAGCTTTGAACAACACACAGCATTCATTTTCCAGAAGTGCATCAGAAACGCCGTTTTCGACACTTTCACAACGCAAAAACGCGATTCCCGGGTTTTAACATCATTCAGCGTGCAGTTTCAATGATATTGCGAGAAACCCTGTTTTCGACACTTTCAGAGCGCAAAAACGCGATTCCTGGGTTTTAACATCATTCAACGTGCAGTTTCATCTATATTGCCAGAAACACGGTTTTCAACACTTTCAGAGCGCAGAAACACGATTCCCACGTTTTCAACATCGCTCAGCATTCAATTTAAAGGAGAATGACTGGAAAGGTTTTTGGAGTCACTCAGAGCCCAAAAACTCTGTTCTCAGCTTTGAACAACACTCAGCATTCAGATTTCAGTAGACTGTCAGAAACACAATTTTCACACTCTCCAAGCCCAAAAACTCTGTTCCCAGCTTTGAACAACACACAGCACTCATTTTCCAGAAGTGCATCAGGAACGCTGTTTTCGACACTTTCAGAGCGCAAAAACGCGATTCCTGGGTTTTAACATCATTCAACGTGCATTTTCAACTATATTGCCAGAAACACGGTTTTCAACACTTTCAGAGCGCAAAAACACGATTCCCACGTTTTCAACATCGCTCAGCATTCAATTTAAAGGAGAATGCCTGAAAAGGTTTTTGGAGTCACTCAGAGCCCAAAAACTCTGTTCTCAGCTTTGAACAACTCTCAGCATTCAGATTTCAGTAGACTGCCAGAAACACAATTTTCACACTCTCCAAGCCCAAAAACTCTGTTCCCAGCTTTGAACAACACACAGCACTCATTTTCAGAAGTGCATCAGAAAAGCTGTTTTCGACACTTTCAGAGCGCAAAAACGCGATTCCTGGGTTTTAACATCATTCAACGTGCAGTTTCAACTATATTGCCAGAAACACGGTTTTCAACACTTTCAGAGCGCAAAAACACGATTCCCACGTTTTCAACATCGCTCAGCATTCAATTTAAAGGAGAATGCCTGGAAAGGTTTTTGGAGTCACTCAGAGCCCAAAAACTCTGTTCTCAGCTTTGAACAATACTCAGCATTCAGATTTCAGTAGATTGTCAGAAACACAATTTTCACCCTCTCCAAGCCCAAAAACTCTGTTCCCAGCTTTGAACAACACACAGCACTCATTTTCCAGAAGTGCATCAGAAAAGCTGTTTTCGACACGTTCAGAGCGCAAAAACGCGATTCCTGGGTTTTAACATCATTCAACGTGCAGTTTCAACTATATTGACAGAAACACGGTTTTCAACACTTTCAGAGCGCAAAAACACGATTCCCACGTTTTCAACATCGCTCAGCATTCAATTTAAAGGAGAATGCCTGAAAAGGTTTTTGGAGTCACTCAGAGACCAAAAACTCTGTTCTCAGCTTTGAACAACACTCACCATTCAGATTTCAGTAGACTGTCAGAAACACAATTTTCACACTCTCCAAGCCCAAAAACTCTGTTCCCAGCTTTGAACAACACACATCATTCATTTTCCAGAAGTGCATCAGAAACACCGTTTTCGACACTTTCACAACGCAAAAACGCGATTCCCGGATTTTAACATCATTCAGCGTGCAGTTTCAATGATATTGCGAGAAACCCTGTTTTCGACACTTTCAGAGCGCAAAAACGCGATTCCTGGGTTTTAACATCATTCAACGTGCAGTTTCATCTATATTGCCAGAAACACGGTTTTCAACACTTTCAGAGCGCAGAAACACGATTCCCACGTTTTCAACATCGCTCAGCATTCAATTTAAAGGAGAATGCCTGAAAAGGTTTTTGGAGTCACTCAGAGCCCAAAAACTCTGTTCTCAGGTTTGAACAACACTCAGCATTCACATTTCAGTAGACTGCCAGAAACACAATTTTCACACTCTTCAAGCCCAAAAACTCTGTTCCCAGCTTTGAACAACACACAGCATTCATTTTAAAGAAGTGCATCAGAAACGCCGTTTTCGACACTTTCACAACGCAAAAACGCGATTCCCGGGTTTTAACATCATTCAGCGTGCAGTTTCAGTGATATTGCGAGAAACCCTGTTTTCGACACTTTCAGAGCGCAAAAACGCGATTCCTGGGTTTTAACATCATTCAACGTGCAGTTTCATCTATATTGCCAGAAACACGGTTTTCAACACTTTCAGAGCGCAGAAACACGATTCCCACGTTTTCAACATCGCTCAGCATTCAATTTAAAGGAGAATGCCTGGAAAGGTTTTTGGAGTCACTCAGAGCCCAAAAACTCTATTCTCAGCTTTGAACAACACTCAGCATTCAGATTTCAGTAGACTGTCAGAAACACAATTTTCACACTCTCCAAGCCCAAAAACTCTGTTCCCAGCTTTGAACAACACACAGCACTCATTTTCAGAAGTGCATCAGAAAAGCTGTTTTCGACACTTTCAGAGCGCAAAAACGCGATTCCTGGGTTTTAACATAATTCAACGTGCATTTTCAACTATATTGCCAGAAACACGGTTTTCAACACTTTCAGAGCGCAAAAACACGATTCCCACGTTTTCAACATCGCTCAGCATTCAATTTAAAGGAGAATGCCTGGAAAGGTTTTTGGAGTCACTCAGAGCCCAAAAACTCTGTTCTCAGCTTTGAACAATACTCAGCATTCAGATGTCAGTAGATTGTCAGAAACACAATTTTCACACTCTCCAAGCCCAAAAACTCTGTTCCCAGCTTTGAACAACACACAGCACTCATTTTCCAGAAGTGCATCAGAAAAGCTGTTTTCGACACTTTCAGAGCGCAAAAACGCGATTCCTGGGTTTTAACATCATTCATTTACATTTTACATTTACATTTATTTATTTAGCAGACGCTTTTATCCAAAGCGACTTACAAAAGTGCATACAGTAGGTACAGCGACAGTACGGGGACAGGATGTGTACAGTTCCACAGTGAGACAGTTCTCAGCTGAGAGCAAGGTCTGTTTGAGGACGCAGTACTATCAGATTTTTACAATTACAGCCTAAAGGGCAACTAGTACGATATACTTTCGAACGGCAAACTTCAACAACTTCAAACGGCACAATGAGCGTCAGGGTTAAGGCGGCAACAAGAGACAAAATTTAAAAGCACAATTTAAAAAGCACAGCAATTTACGACAGCACTGATGGGCGGGGGGGGGGGGGGGGGGGGGGGCAGCAATTGTGTGCTGGGTCAGTCCAGGTAGAGTCTGAAGAGGTGCGTCTTCAGGCCCCGTCTGAAGGACTGGGGTGAAGGAGCTGTCCGTAGCGAGACCGGGAGTTCGTTCCACCACTGGGGAGCGATGTAGGCGAAACGCCGATGTCTGGCAGAACGAGCACCTCCTGCCTTGATCATGCAGGGAGCAAGGCGTCCAGTTGCTGCTGAGCGTAGGGGTCGGGCTGGTGTGTAGGGCTGGATGAGTTCTTGGAGGTAGGCAGGGGCTGTCCTGTTGACTGCAGAGAAGGCGAGGGTCAGGGTCTTGAATCTGATCCTGGCAGCGACAGGAAGCCAGTGGAGGGATTTCAGCAGGGGAGTAACATGGGAGAATTTGGGGAGGTTGAAGATCAGTCGGGCAGCTGCATTCTGGATGAGCTGGAGAGGGTGGGTGGTGCATGCTGGGAGGCCTGCAAGGAGAGCGTTGCAGTAGTCCAGTCGAGGGAGAACTGTGGCCTGGATAAGGAGCTGCGTCGCATATGTGGTTAGGAACGGGCGAATCCTCCTGATGTTGTGGAGGAGGAATCGGCAGGTCCGTGACGTGCGAGCAATGTACTCCTTGAAGTCCAGGTTACTGTCGAGGGTGATGCCCAAGCTCTTTGCTGTCCGAGAGGATGGTATTGTGGTGCCATCGAAGGTGATGGAAAGGTCATGCAGGGGGGAAGGGCCGGCTGGGATGAAGAGGAGATCCGTTTTACTGAGGTTCAGCTTCAGGTGGTGGGATGTCATCCATTTGGAGATGTCAGCCAGGCATGCAGAGATTCTTTCGTTGACCTGGGGGGTAGAGGGAGGGAAAGAGAAAAAGAGTTGGATGTCGTCAGCATAGCAGTGATAGGAGAAACCATGCGATTTGATAACTGAGCCAAGAGAGTTAATATAAATTGAGAAGAGTAGGGGTCCCAGTACTGAACCCTGTGGGACTCCTGTAGTGAGGGGGGTGGGTGCGGAGGTGGAGCCTTTCCAGTAGATCTGGGAAGATCTACCAGTCAGGTAGGACATGAACCAGGAGAGGGCAGTTCCAGAGATGCCCATCTCAGACAGCTTTGATAATAGTGTCTGGTGGTTGACTGTATCGAAAGCAGCAGAGAGGTCGAGGAGGATGAGGACAGATGACGAGCCGGAGGCTCTAGCCGTGTGGAGAGCCTCTGTCACGGCCAGGAGTGCAGTTTCTGTTGAGTGTCCAGCTCTGAATCCTGACTGATGGGGGTCTAGGAGGTTGTTCCTGAGAAGAAAAGGGGAGAGTTGGTTAAGTGCTGCACGTTCCAAGGTTTTAGATAGAAATGAGAGAAGAGATACCGGTCGGTAGTTTGTAACATCGGATGGGTCGGTAGATGGTTTCTTGAGGAGCGGTGTGACCAGAGCTTTCTTGAAGTCTGTGGGGACAGTGCCAGAGGTTAATGAGGAGTTGATAAATGAGGAAAGAAATGGGGCGATCTCACCAGATATGGATTGGAGCAGGGTAGAGGGGATGGGGTCCAGAGGGCAGGTTGTGGCGTGGTGGTCTGTGATGAGTTGTAGTACTTCCAAGTCTTTGAGCGGCATGAAGGAAGACAGCTGGTTGATGGAGTTGCCCGTGGTGGTCAAGAATGTTGTTGAGGGAGAGAAGGAGTCCCGGATGCTGGTCACCTTTTCCTCGAAGTAGACCCTGAAATCATTGGCAGAGAGGTGGGAGGGGGAGGGAGGAGGAGGGGTGAGGAGGGTGGAGAAGGTGGAGAAAAGTTTTCGGGGGTTAGTTATATTGGCAGTTGCAGTTTCAACTATATTGCCAGAAACACGGTTTTCAACACTGTCAGAGCGCAAAAACACGATTCCCACGTTTTCAACATCGCTCAGCATTCAACTTAAAGGAGAATGCCTGAAAAGGTTTTTGGAGTCACTCAGAGCCCAAAAACTCTGTTCTCAGCTTTGAACAACACTCAGCATTCAGATTTCAGTAGACTGCCAGAAACACAATTTTCACACTCTCCAAGCCCAAAAACTCTGTTCCCAGCTTTGAACTACACACAGCATTCATTTTAAAGAAGTGCATCAGAAACGCCGTTTTCGACACTTTCACAACGCAAAAACGCGATTCCCGGGTTTTAACATCATTCAGCGTGCAGTTTCAAAGATATTGCGAGAAACCCTGTTTTCGACACTTTCAGAGCGCAAAAACGCGATTCCTGGGTTTTAACATCATTCAACGTGCAGTTTCAACTATATTGCCAGAAACACGGTTTTCAACACTTTCAGAGCGCAAAAACACGATTCCCACGTTTTCAACATCGCTCAGCATTCAATTTAAAGGAGAATGCCTGAAAAGGTTTTTGGAGTCACTCAGAGACCAAAAACTCTGTTCTCAGCTTTGAACAACACTCACCATTCAGATTTCAGTAGACTGTCAGAAACACAATTTTCACACTCTCCAAGCCCAAAAACTCTGTTCCCAGCTTTGAACAACACACAGCATTCATTTTAAAGAAGTGCATCAGAAACGCCGTTTTCGACACTTTCACAACGCAAAAACGCGATTCCCGGGTTTTAACATCATTCAGCGTGCAGTTTCAAAGATATTGCGAGAAACCCTGTTTTCGACACTTTCAGAGCGCAAAAACGCGATTCCTGGGTTTTAACATCATTCAACGTGCAGTTTCAACTATATTGCCAGAAACACGGTTTTCAACACTTTCAGAGCGCAAAAACACGATTCCCACGTTTTCAACATCGCTCAGCATTCAATTTAAAGGAGAATGCCTGAAAAGGTTTTTGGAGTCACTCAGAGACCAAAAACTCTGTTCTCAGCTTTGAACAACACTCAGCATTCAGATTTCAGTAGACTGTCAGAAACACAATTTTCACACTCTCCAAGCCCAAAAACTCTGTTCCCAGCTTTTAACAACACACATCATTCATTTTCCAGAAGTGCATCAGAAACACCGTTTTCGACACTTTCACAACGCAAAAACGCGATTCCCGGGTTTTAACATCATTCAGCGTGCAGTTTCAATGATATTGCGAGAAACCCTGTTTTCGACACTTTCAGAGCGCAAAAACGCGATTCCTGGGTTTTAACATCATTCAACGTGCAGTTTCAACTATATTGCCAGAAACACGGTTTTCAACACTTTCAGAGCGCAAAAACACGATTCCCACGTTTTCAACATCGCTCAGCATTAAATTTAAAGGAGAATGCCTGAAAAGGTTTTTGGAGTCACTCAGAGCCCAAAAACTCTGTTCTCAGCTTTGAACAATACTCAGCATTCAGATTTCAGTAGACTGTCAGAAACACAATTTTCACACTCTCCAAGCCCAAAAACTCTGTTCCCAGCTTTGAACAACACACAGCACTCATTTTCAGAAGTGCATCAGAAAAGCTGTTTTCGACACTTTCAGAACGCAAAAACGCGATTCCTGGGTTTTAACATCATTCAACGTGCAGTTTCAACTATATTGCCAGAAACACGGTTTTCACCACTTTCAGAGCGCAAAAACACGATTCCCACGTTTTCAACATCGCTCAGCATTAAATTTAAAGGAGAATGCCTGAAAAGGTTTTTGGAGTCACTCAGAGCCCAAAAACTCTGTTCTCAGCTTTGAACAATACTCAGCATTCAGATTTCAGTAGACTGTCAGAAACACAATTTTCACACTCTCCAAGCCCAAAAACTCTGTTCCCAGCTTTGAACAACACACAGCACTCATTTTCAGAAGTGCATCAGAAAAGCTGTTTTCGACACTTTCAGAACGCAAAAACGCGATTCCTGGGTTTTAACATCATTCAACGTGCAGTTTCAACTATATTGCCAGAAACACGGTTTTCACCACTTTCAGAGCGCAAAAACACGATTCCCACGTTTTCAACATCGCTCAGCATTAAATTTAAAGGAGAATGCCTGAAAAGGTTTTTGGAGTCACTCAGAGCCCAAAAACTCTGTTCTCAGCTTTGAACAATACTCAGCATTCAGATTTCAGTAGACTGTCAGAAACACAATTTTCACCCTCTCCAAGCCCAAAAACTCTGTTCCCAGCTTTGAACAACACACAGCACTCATTTTCCAGAAGTGCATCAGAAAAGCTGTTTTCGACACTTTCAGAGCGCAAAAACGCGATTCCTGGGTTTTAACATCATTCAGCGTGCAGTTTCAACTATATTGCCAGAAACACGGTTTTCGACACTTTCAGAGCGCAAAAACACGATTCCCACGTTTTCAACATCGCTCAGCATTAAATTTAAAGGAGAATGCCTGAAAAGGTTTTTGGAGTCACTCAGAGCCCAAAAACTCTGTTCTCAGCTTTGAACAATACTCAGCATTCAGATTTCAGTAGACTGTCAGAAACACAATTTTCACACTCTCCAAGCCCAAAAACTCTGTTCCCAGCTTTGAACAACACACAGCACTAATTTTCAGAAGTGCATCAGAAAAGCTGTTTTCGACACTTTCAGAGCGCAAAAACGCGATTCCTGGGTTTTAACATCATTCAACGTGCAGTTTCAACTATATTGCCAGAAACACGGTTTTCAACACTTTCAGAGCGCAAAAACACGATTCCCACGTTTTCAACATCGCTCAGCATTCAATTTAAAGGAGAATGCCTGAAAAGGTTTTTGGAGTCACTCAGAGCCCAAAAACTCTGTTCTCAGCTTTGAACAATACTCAGCATTCAGATTTCAGTAGACTGTCAGAAACACAATTTTCACACTCTCCAAGCCCAAAAACTCTGTTCCCAGCTTTGAACAACACACAGCACTCATTTTCAGAAGTGCATCAGAAAAGCTGTTTTCGACACTTTCAGAACGCAAAAACGCGATTCCTGGGTTTTAACATCATTCAACGTGCAGTTTCAACTATATTGCCAGAAAAACGGTTTTCAACACTTTCAGAGCGCAAAAACACGATTCCCACGTTTTCAACATCGCTCAGCATTCAATTTAAAGGAGAATGCCTGAAAAGGTTTTTGGAGTCACTCAAAGCCCAAAAACTCTGTTCTCAGCTTTGAACGACACTCAGCATTCAGATTTCAGTAGACTGTCAGAAACACAATTTTCACACTCTCCAAGCCCAAAAACTCTGTTCCCAGCTTTGAACAACACACAGCATTCATTTTCCAGAAGTGCATCAGAAACACCGTTTTCGACACTTTCACAACGCAAAAACGTGATTCCCGGGTTTTAACATCATTCAGCGTGCAGTTTCAATGATATTGCGAGAAACCCTGTTTTCGACACTTCAAGAGCGCAAAAACACGATTCCTGGGTTTTAACATCATTCAACGTGCAGTTTCAACTATATTGCCAGAAACACGGTTTTCAACACTTTCAGAGCGCAAAAACACGATTCCCACATTTTTAACATCGCTCAGCATTCAATTTAAAGGAGAATGCCTGAAAAGGTTTTTGGAGTCACTCAGAGCCCAAAAACTCTGTTCTCAGCTTAGCACAACACTCAGCATTCAGATTTCAGTAGACTGCCAGAAACACAATTTTCACACTCTTCAAGCCCAAAAACTCTGTTCCCAGCTTTGAACAACACACAGCATTCATTTTAAAGAAGTGCATCAGAAACGCCGTTTTCGACACTTTCACAACGCAAAAACGCAATTCCCGGGTTTTAACATCATTCAGCGTGCAGTTTCAATGATATTGCGAGAAACCCTGTTTTCGACACTTTCAGAGCGCAAAAACGCGATTCCTGGGTTTTAACATCATTCAACGTGCAGTTTCATCTATATTGCCAGAAACACGGTTTTCAACACTTTCAGAGCGCAACAAAACGATTCCCACGTTTTCAACATCGCTCAGCATTCAATTTAAAGGAGAATGCCTGAAAAGGTTTTTGGAGTCACTCAGAGCCCAAAAACTCTGTTCTCAGCTTTGAACAACACTCAGCATTCAGATTTCAGTAGACTGTCAGAAACACAATTTTCACACTCTCCAAGCCCAAAAACTCTGTTCCCAGCTTTGAACAACACACAGCACTCATTTTCCAGAAGTGTATCAGAAAAGCTGTTTTCGACACTTTCAGAGCGCAAAAACGCGATTCCGGGGTTTTAACATCATTCAGCGTGCAGTTTCAATGATATTGCGAGAAACCCTGTTTTCGACACTTTCAGAGCGCAAAAACGCGATTCCTGGGTTTTAACATCATTCAACATGCAGTTTCAACTATATTGCCAGAAACACGGTTTTCAACACTTTCAGAGCACAAAAACACGATTCCCACGTTTTCAACATCGCTCAGCATTCAATTTAAAGGAGAATGCCTGGAAAGGTTTTTGAAGTCACTCAGAGCCCAAAAACTCTATTCTCAGCTTTGAACAATACTCAGCATTCAGATTTCAGTAGACTGTCAGAAACACAATTTTCACCCTCTCCAAGCCCAAAAACTCTGTTCCCAGCTTTGAACAACACACAGCATTCATTTTCCAGAAGTGCATCAGAAACACCGTTTTCGACACTTTCACAACGCAAAAACGCGATTCCCGGGTTTTAACATCATTCAGCGTGCAGTTTCAATGATATTGCGAGAAACCCTGTTTTCGACACTTTCAGAGCGCAAAAACACGATTCCTGGGTTTTAACATCATTCAACGTGCAGTTTCAACTATATTGCCAGAAACACGGTTTTCAACACTTTCAGAGCGCAAAAACACGATTCCCACGTTTTCAACATCGCTCAGCATTCAATTTAAAGGAGAATGCCTGAAAAGGTTTTTGGAGTCACTCAGAGCCCAAAAACTCTGTTCTCAGCTTTGAACAACACTCAGCATTCAGATTTCAGTAGACTGCCAGAAACACAATTTTCACACTCTCCAAGCCCAAAAACTCTGTTCCCAGCTTTGAACAACACACAGCATTCATTTTCCAGAAGTGCATCAGAAACGCTGTTTTCGACACTTTCAGAGCGCAAAAACGCGATTCCTGGGTTTTAACATCATTCAACTTGCAGTTTCAACTATATTGCCAGAAACACGGTTTTCAACACTTTCAGAGCGCAAAAACACGATTCCCACGTTTTCAACATCGCTCAGCATTCAATTTAAAGGAGAATGCCTAAAAAGGTTTTTAAAGTCACTCAGAGCCCAAAAACTCTGTTCTCAGCTTTGAACAACACTCAGCATTCAGATTTCAGTAGACTGTCAGAAACACAATTTTCACACTCTCCAAGCCCAAAAACTCTGTTCCCAGCTTTGAACTACACACAGCATTCATTTTAAAGAAGTGCATCAGAAACGCTGTTTTCGAGACTTTCACAACGCAAAAACGCGATTCCCGGGTTTTAACATCATTCAGCGTGCAGTTTCAATGATATTGCGAAAAACCCTGTTTTCGACACTTTCAGAGCGCAAAAACGCGATTCCTGGGTTTTAACATCATTCAACGTGCAGTTTCAACTATGTTGCCAGAAACACGGTTTTCAACACTTTCAGAGCGCAAAAACACGATTCCCACGTTTTCAACATCGCTCAGCATTCAATTTAAAGGAGAATGCCTGGAAAGGTTTTTGGAGTCACTCAGAGCCCAAAAACTCTGTTCTCAGTAGACTGTCAGAAACACAATTTTCACACTCTCCAAGCCCAAAAACTCTGTTCCCAGCTTTGAACAACACACAGTACTCATTTTCCAGAAGTGCATCAGAAAAGCTGTTTTCGACACTTTCAGAGCGCAAAAACGCTATTCCTGGGTTTTAACATCATTCAATGTGCAGTTTCAACTATATTGCCAGAAACACGGTTTTCAACACTTTCAGAGCGCAACAAAACGATTCCCACGTTTTCAACATCGCTCAGCATTCAATTTAAAGGAGAATGCCTGAAAAGGTTTTTGGAGTCACTCAGAGCCCAAAAACTCTGTTCTCAGCTTTGAACAACACTCAGCATTCAGATTTCAGTAGACTGTCAGAAACACAATTTTCACACTCTCCAAGCCCAAAAACTCTGTTCCCAGCTTTGAACAACACACATCATTCATTTTCCAGAAGTGCATCAGAAACACCGTTTTCGACACTTTCACAACGCAAAAACGCGATTCCCGGGTTTTAACATCATTCAGCGTGCAGTTTCAATGATATTGCGAGAAACCCTGTTTTCGACACTTTCAGAGCGCAAAAACGCGATTCCTGGGTTTTAACATCATTCAACGTGCATTTTCAACTATATTGCCAGAAACACGGTTTTCAACACTTTCAGAGCGCAAAAACACGATTCCCACGTTTTCAACATCGCTCAGCATTCAATTTAAAGGAGAATGCCTGAAAAGGTTTTTGGAGTCACTCAGAGACCAAAAACTCTGTTCTCAGCTTTGAACAACACTCAGCATTCAGATTTCAGTAGACTGTCAGAAACACAATTTTCACACTCTCCAAGCCCAAAAACTCTATTCCCAGCTTTGAACAACACACAGCACTCATTTTCCAGAAGTGCATCAGAAAAGCTGTTTTCGACACTTTCAGAGCGCAAAAACGCGATTCCTGGGTTTTAACATCATTCAACGTGCAGTTTCAACTATATTGCCAGAAACACGGTTTTCAACACTTTCAGAGCGCAAAAACACGATTCCCACGTTTTCAACATCGCTCAGCATTCAATTTAAAGGAGAATGCCTGGAAAGGTTTTTGGAGTCACTCAGAGCCCAAAAACTCTGTTCTCAGCTTTGAACAATACTCAGCATTCAGATTTCAGTAGACTGTCAGAAACACAATTTTCACACTCTCCAAGCCCAAAAACTCTGTTCCCAGCTTTGAACAACACACAGCACTCATTTTCCAGAAGTGCATCAGAAACGCTGTTTTCGACACTTTCAGAGCGCAAAAACGCGATTCCTGGGTTTTAACATCATTCAACGTGCATTTTCAACTATATTGCCAGAAACACGGTTTTCAACACTTTCAGAGCGCAAAAACACGATTCCCACGTTTTCAACATCGCTCAGCATTCAATTTAAAGGAGAATGCCTGAAAAGGTTTTTGGAGTCACTCAGAGACCAAAAACTCTGTTCTCAGCTTTGAACAACACTCAGCATTCAGATTTCAGTAGACTGTCAGAAACACAATTTTCACACTCTCCAAGCCCAAAAACTCTGTTCCCAGCTTTGAACAACACACAGCATTCATTTTCCAGAAGTGCATCAGAAACGCCGTTTTCGACACTTTCACAACGCAAAAACGCGATTCCCGGGTTTTAACATCATTCAGCGTGCAGTTTCAATGATATTGCGAGAAACCCTGTTTTCGACACTTTCAGAGCGCAAAAACGCGATTCCTGGGTTTTAACATCATTCAACGTGCAGTTTCAACTATATTGCCAGAAACACGGTTTTCAACACTTTCAGAGCGCAAAAACACGATTCCCACGTTTTCAACATCGCTCAGCATTCAATTTAAAGGAGAATGCCTGAAAAGGTTTTTGGAGTCACTCAGAGCCCAAAAACTCTGTTCTCAGCTTAGCACAACACTCAGCATTCAGATTTCAGTAGACTGCCAGAAACACAATTTTCACACTCTCCAAGCCCAAAAACTCTGTTCCCAGCTTTGAACAACACACAGCATTCATTTTCCAGAAGTGCATCAGAAACGCTGTTTCGACACTTTCAGAGCGCAAAAACGCGATTCCTGGGTTTTAACATCATTCAACTTGCAGTTTCAACTATATTGCCAGAAACACGGTTTTCAACACTTTCAGAGCGCAAAAACACGATTCCCACGTTTTCAACATCGCTCAGCATTCAATTTAAAGGAGAATGCCTGAAAAGGTTTTTGGAGTCACTCAGAGCCCAAAAACTCTGTTCTCAGCTTTGAACAACACTCAGCATTCAGATTTCAGTAGACTGTCAGAAACACAATTTTCACACTCTCCAAGCCCAAAAACTCTGTTCCCAGCTTTGAACTACACACAGCATTCATTTTAAAAGAAGTGCATCAGAAACGCTGTTTTCGAGACTTTCACAACGCAAAAACGCGATTCCCGGGTTTTAACCATCATTCAGCGTGCAGTTTCAATGATATTGCGAAAAACCCTGTTTTCGACACTTTCAGAGCGCAAAAACGCGATTCCTGGGTTTTAACATCATTCAACGTGCAGTTTCAACTATATTGCCAGAAACACGGTTTTCAACACTTTCAGAGCGCAAAAACACGATTCCCACGTTTTCAACATCGCTCAGCATTCAATTTAAAGGAGAATGCCTGGAAAGGTTTTTGGAGTCACTCAGAGCCCAAAAACTCTGTTCTCAGCTTTGAACAATACTCAGCATTCAGATTTCAGTAGACTGTCAGAAACACAATTTTCACACTCTCCAAGCCCAAAAACTCTGTTCCCAGCTTTGAACAACACACAGCACTCATTTTCCAGAAGTGCATCAGAAAAGCTGTTTTCGACACTTTCAGAGCGCAAAAACGCGATTCCTGGGTTTTAACATCATTCAACGTGCAGTTTCAACTATATTGCCAGAAACACGGTTTTCAACACTTTCAGAGCGCAAAAACACGATTCCCACGTTTTCAACATCGCTCAGCATTCAATTTAAAGGAGAATGCCTGAAAAGGTTTTTGGAGTCACTCAGAGCCCAAAAACTCTGTTCTCAGCTTTGAACAACACTCAGCATTCAGATTTCAGTAGACTGTCAGAAACACAATTTTCACACTCTCCAAGCCCAAAAACTCTGTTCCCAGCTTTGAACAACACACAGCATTCATTTTCCAGAAGTGCATCAGAAACGCCGTTTTCGACACTTTCACAACGCAAAAACGCGATTCCCGGGTTTTAACATCATTCAGCGTGCAGTTTCAATGATATTGCGAGAAACCCTGTTTTCGACAACTTTCAGAGCGCAAAAACGCGATTCCTGGGTTTTAACATCATTCAACGTGCATTTTCAACTATATTGCCAGGAAACACGGTTTTCAACACTTTCAGAGCGCAAAAACACGATTCCCACGTTTTCAACATCGCTCAGCATTCAATTTAAAGGAGAATGCCTGAAAAGGTTTTTGGAGTCACTCAGAGACCAAAAACTCTGTTCTCAGCTTTGAACAACACTCAGCATTCAGATTTCAGTAGACTGTCAGAAACACAATTTTCACACTCTCCAAGCCCAAAAACTCTATTCCCAGCTTTGAACAACACACAGCACTCATTTTCCAGAAGTGCATCAGAAAAGCTGTTTTCGACACTTTCAGAGCGCAAAAACGCGATTCCTGGGTTTTAACATCATTCAACGTGCATTTTCAACTATATTGCCAGAAACACGGTTTTCAACACTTTCAGAGCGCAAAAAACACGATTCCCACGTTTTCAACATCGCTCAGCATTCAATTTAAAGGAGAATGCCTGGAAGGTTTTTGGAGTCACTCAGAGCCCAAAAACTCTGTTCTCAGCTTTGAACAATACTCAGCATTCAGATTTCAGTAGACTGTCAGAAACACAATTTTCACACTCTCCAAGCCCAAAAACTCTGTTCCCAGCTTTGAACAACACACAGCACTCATTTTCCAGAAGTGCATCAGAAACGCTGTTTTCGACTCTTTCAGAGCGCAAAAACGCGATTCCCGCGATTCCATCATTCAACGTGCATTTTCAACTATATTGCCAGAAACACGGTTTCAACACTTTCAGAGCGCAAAAAACACGATTCCCACGTTTTCAACATCGCTCAGCATTCAATTTAAAGGAGAATGCCTGAAAAGGTTTTTGGAGTCACTCAGAGACCAAAAACTCTGTTCTCAGCTTTGAACAACACTCAGCATTCAGATTCAGTAGACTGTCAGAAAACACAATTTTCACACTCTCCAAGCCAAAAACTCTGTTCCCAGCTTTGAACAACACACAGCATTCATTTTCCAGAAGTGCATCAGAAACGCCGTTTTCGACACTTTCACAACGCAAAAACGCGATTCCCGGGTTTTAACATCATTCAGCGTTGTAGTTTCAATGATATTGCGAGAACCCTGTTTTCGACACTTTCAGAGCGCAAAACGCGATTCCATGGTTTTAACATCATTCAACGTGCAGTTTCATCTATAGTGACAGAAACACGGTTTTCAACACTTTCAGAGCGCAGAAACACGATTCCCACGTTTTCAACATCGCTCAGCATTCAATTTAAAGGAGAATGACTGGAAAGGTTTTTGGAGTCACTCAGAGCCAAAAACTCTGTTCTCAGCTTTGAACAACACTCAGCATTCAGATTTCAGTAGACTGTCAGAAACACAATTTTCACACTCTCCAAGCCCAAAAACTCTGTTCCCAGCTTTGAACAACACACAGCACTCATTTTCCAGAAGTGCATCAGGAACGCTGTTTTCGACACTTTCAGAGCGCAAAAAACGCGATTCCTGGGTTTTAACATCATTCAACGTGCATTTTCAACTATATTGCCAGAAACACGGTTTTCAACACTTTCAGAGCGCAAAAACACGATTCCCACGTTTTCAACATCGCTCAGCATTCAATTTAAAGGAGAATGCCTGAAAAGGTTTTTGGAGTCACTCAGAGCCCAAAAACTCTGTTCTCAGCTTTGAACAACTCTCAGCATTCAGATTTCAGTAGACTGCCAGAAACACAATTTTCACACTCTCCAAGCCCAAAAACTCTGTTCCCAGCTTTGAACAACACACAGCACTCATTTTCAGAAGTGCATCAGAAAAGCTGTTTTCGACACTTTCAGAGCGCAAAAACGCGATTCCTGGGTTTTAACATCATTCAACGTGCAGTTTCAACTATATTGCCAGAACACGGTTTTCAACACTTTCAGAGCGCAAAAACACGATTCCCACGTTTTCAACATCGCTCAGCATTCAATTTAAAGGAGAATGCCTGGAAAGGTTTTGGAGTCACTCAGAGCCCAAAAACTCTGTTCTCAGCTTTTGAACAATACTCAGCATTCAGATTTCAGTAGATTGTCAGAAACACAATTTTCACCCTCTCCAAGCCCAAAAACTCTGTTCCCAGCTTTGAACAACACACAGCACTCATTTTCCAGAAGTGCATCAGAAAAGCTGTTTTCGACACGTTCAGAGCGCAAAAACGCGATTCCTGGGTTTTAACATCATTCAACGTGCAGTTTCAACTATATTGACAGAAACACGGTTTTCAACACTTTCAGAGCGCAAAAACACGATTCCCACGTTTTCAACATCGCTCAGCATTCAATTTAAAGGAGAATGCCTGAAAAGGTTTTTGGAGTCACTCAGAGACCAAAAACTCTGTTCTCAGCTTTGAACAACACTCACCATTCAGATTTCAGTAGACTGTCAGAAACACAATTTTCACACTCTCCAAGCCCAAAAACTCTGTTCCCAGCTTTGAACAACACACATCATTCATTTTCCAGAAGTGCATCAGAAACACCGTTTTCGACACTTTCACAACGCAAAAACGCGATTCCCGGGTTTTAACATCATTCAGCGTGCAGTTTCAATGATATTGCGAGAAACCCTGTTTTCGACACTTTCAGAGCGCAAAAACGCGATTCCTGGGTTTTAACATCATTCAACGTGCAGTTTCATCTATATTGCCAGAAACACGGTTTTCAACACTTTCAGAGCGCAGAAACACGATTCCCACGTTTTCAACATCGCTCAGCATTCAATTTAAAGGAGAATGCCTGAAAAGGTTTTTGGAGTCACTCAGAGCCCAAAAACTCTGTTCTCAGGTTTGAACAACACTCAGCATTCAGATTTCAGTAGACTGCCAGAAACACAATTTTCACACTCTTCAAGCCCAAAACTCTGTTCCCAGCTTTGAACAACACACAGCATTCATTTTAAAGAAGTGCATCAGAAACGCCGTTTTCGACACTTTCACAACGCAAAAACGCGATTCCCGGGTTTTAACATCATTCAGCGTGCAGTTTCAATGATATTGCGAGAAACCCTGTTTTCGACACTTTCAGAGCGCAAAAACGCGATTCCTGGTTTTAACATCATTCAACGTGCAGTTTCATCTATATTGCCAGAAACACGGTTTTCAACACTTTCAGAGCGCAGAAACACGATTCCCACGTTTTCAACATCGCTCAGCATTCAATTTAAAGGAGAATGCCTGGAAAGGTTTTTGGAGTCACTCAGAGCCCAAAAACTCTGTTCTCAGCTTTTGAACAACACTCAGCATTCAGATTTCAGTAGACTGTCAGAAACACAATTTTCACACTCTCCAAGCCCAAAAACTCTGTTCCCAGCTTTGAACAACACACAGCACTCATTTTCAGAAGTGCATCAGAAAAGCTGTTTCGACACTTTCAGAGCGCAAAAACGCGATTCCTGGGTTTTAACATAATTCAACGTGCATTTTCAACTATATTGCCAGAAACACGGTTTTCAACACTTTCAGAGCGCAAAAACACGATTCCCACGTTTTCAACATCGCTCAGCATTCAATTTAAAGGAGAATGCCTGGAAAGGTTTTTGGAGTCACTCAGAGCCCAAAAACTCTGTTCTCAGCTTTGAACAATACTCAGCATTCAGATGTCAGTAGACTGTCAGAAACACAATTTTCACACTCTCCAAGCCCAAAAACTCTGTTCCCAGCTTTGAACAACACACAGCACTCATTTTCCAGAAGTGCATCAGAAAGCTGTTTTCGACACTTTCAGAGCGCAAAAACGCGATTCCTGGGTTTTAACATCATTCATTTACATTTTACATTTACATTTATTTATTTAGCAGACGCTTTTATCCAAAGCGACTTACAAAAGTGCATACAGTAGGTACAGCGACAGTACGGGGACAGGATGTGTACAGTTCCACAGTGAGACAGTTCTCAGCTGAGAGCAAGGTCTGTTTGAGGACGCAGTACTATCAGATTTTTACAATTACAGCCTAAAGGGCAACTAGTACGATATACTTTCGAACGGCAAACTTCAACAACTTCAAACGGCACAATGAGCGTCAGGGTTAAGGCGGCAACAAGAGACAAAATTTAAAAGCACAATTTAAAAAGCACAGCAATTTACGACAGCACTGATGGGCGGGGGGGGGGGGGGGGGCAGCAATTGTGTGCTGGGTCAGTCCAGGTAGAGTCTGAAGAGGTGCGTCTTCAGGCCCCGTCTGAAGGACTGGGGTGAAGGAGCTGTCCGTAGCGAGACCGGGAGTTCGTTCCACCACTGGGGAGCGATGTAGGCGAAACGCCGATGTCTGGCAGAACGAGCACCTCCTGCCTTGATCATGCAGGGAGCAAGGCGTCCAGTTGCTGCTGAGCGTAGGGGTCGGGCTGGTGTGTAGGGCTGGATGAGTTCTTGGAGGTAGGCAGGGGCTGTCCTGTTGACTGCAGAGAAGGCGAGGGTCAGGGTCTTGAATCTGATCCTGGCAGCGACAGGAAGCCAGTGGAGGGATTTCAGCAGGGGAGTAACATGGGAGAATTTGGGGAGGTTGAAGATCAGTCGGGCAGCTGCATTCTGGATGAGCTGGAGAGGGTGGGTGGTGCATGCTGGGAGGCCTGCAAGGAGAGCGTTGCAGTAGTCCAGTCGAGGGAGAACTGTGGCCTGGATAAGGAGCTGCGTCGCATATGTGGTTAGGAACGGGCGAATCCTCCTGATGTTGTGGAGGAGGAATCGGCAGGTCCGTGACGTGCGAGCAATGTACTCCTTGAAGTCCAGGTTACTGTCGAGGGTGATGCCCAAGCTCTTTGCTGTCCGAGAGGATGGTATTGTGGTGCCATCGAAGGTGATGGAAAGGTCATGCAGGGGGGAAGGGCCGGCTGGGATGAAGAGGAGATCCGTTTTACTGAGGTTCAGCTTCAGGTGGTGGGATGTCATCCATTTGGAGATGTCAGCCAGGCATGCAGAGATTCTTTCGTTGACCTGGGGGGTAGAGGGAGGGAAAGAGAAAAAGAGTTGGATGTCGTCAGCATAGCAGTGATAGGAGAAACCATGCGATTTGATAACTGAGCCAAGAGAGTTAATATAAATTGAGAAGAGTAGGGGTCCCAGTACTGAACCCTGTGGGACTCCTGTAGTGAGGGGGGTGGGTGCGGAGGTGGAGCCTTTCCAGTAGATCTGGGAAGATCTACCAGTCAGGTAGGACATGAACCAGGAGAGGGCAGTTCCAGAGATGCCCATCTCAGACAGCTTTGATAATAGTGTCTGGTGGTTGACTGTATCGAAAGCAGCAGAGAGGTCGAGGAGGATGAGGACAGATGACGAGCCGGAGGCTCTAGCCGTGTGGAGAGCCTCTGTCACGGCCAGGAGTGCAGTTTCTGTTGAGTGTCCAGCTCTGAATCCTGACTGATGGGGGTCTAGGAGGTTGTTCCTGAGAAGAAAAGGGGAGAGTTGGTTAAGTGCTGCACGTTCCAAGGTTTTAGATAGAAATGAGAGAAGAGATACCGGTCGGTAGTTTGTAACATCGGATGGGTCGGTAGATGGTTTCTTGAGGAGCGGTGTGACCAGAGCTTTCTTGAAGTCTGTGGGGACAGTGCCAGAGGTTAATGAGGAGTTGATAAATGAGGAAAGAAATGGGGCGATCTCACCAGATATGGATTGGAGCAGGGTAGAGGGGATGGGGTCCAGAGGGCAGGTTGTGGCGTGGTGGTCTGTGATGAGTTGTAGTACTTCCAAGTCTTTGAGCGGCATGAAGGAAGACAGCTGGTTGATGGAGTTGCCCGTGGTGGTCAAGAATGTTGTTGAGGGAGAGAAGGAGTCCCGGATGCTGGTCACCTTTTCCTCGAAGTAGACCCTGAAATCATTGGCAGAGAGGTGGGAGGGGGAGGGAGGAGGAGGGGTGAGGAGGGTGGAGAAGGTGGAGAAAAGTTTTCGGGGGTTAGTTATATTGGCAGTTGCAGTTTCAACTATATTGCCAGAAACACGGTTTTCAACACTGTCAGAGCGCAAAAACACGATTCCCACGTTTTCAACATCGCTCAGCATTCAACTTAAAGGAGAATGCCTGAAAAGGTTTTTGGAGTCACTCAGAGCCCAAAAACTCTGTTCTCAGCTTTGAACAACACTCAGCATTCAGATTTCAGTAGACTGCCAGAAACACAATTTTCACACTCTCCAAGCCCAAAAACTCTGTTCCCAGCTTTGAACTACACACAGCATTCATTTTAAAGAAGTGCATCAGAAACGCCGTTTTCGACACTTTCACAACGCAAAAACGCGATTCCCGGGTTTTAACATCATTCAGCGTGCAGTTTCAAAGATATTGCGAGAAACCCTGTTTTCGACACTTTCAGAGCGCAAAAACGCGATTCCTGGGTTTTAACATCATTCAACGTGCAGTTTCAACTATATTGCCAGAAACACGGTTTTCAACACTTTCAGAGCGCAAAAACACGATTCCCACGTTTTCAACATCGCTCAGCATTCAATTTAAAGGAGAATGCCTGAAAAGGTTTTTGGAGTCACTCAGAGACCAAAAACTCTGTTCTCAGCTTTGAACAACACTCACCATTCAGATTTCAGTAGACTGTCAGAAACACAATTTTCACACTCTCCAAGCCCAAAAACTCTGTTCCCAGCTTTGAACAACACACAGCATTCATTTTAAAGAAGTGCATCAGAAACGCCGTTTTCGACACTTTCACAACGCAAAAACGCGATTCCCGGGTTTTAACATCATTCAGCGTGCAGTTTCAAAGATATTGCGAGAAACCCTGTTTTCGACACTTTCAGAGCGCAAAAACGCGATTCCTGGGTTTTAACATCATTCAACGTGCAGTTTCAACTATATTGCCAGAAACACGGTTTTCAACACTTTCAGAGCGCAAAAACACGATTCCCACGTTTTCAACATCGCTCAGCATTCAATTTAAAGGAGAATGCCTGAAAAGGTTTTTGGAGTCACTCAGAGACCAAAAACTCTGTTCTCAGCTTTGAACAACACTCACCATTCAGATTTCAGTAGACTGTCAGAAACACAATTTTCACACTCTCCAAGCCCAAAAACTCTGTTCCCAGCTTTTAACAACACACATCATTCATTTTCCAGAAGTGCATCAGAAACACCGTTTTCGACACTTTCACAACGCAAAAACGCGATTCCCGGGTTTTAACATCATTCAGCGTGCAGTTTCAATGATATTGCGAGAAACCCTGTTTTCGACACTTTCAGAGCGCAAAAACGCGATTCCTGGGTTTTAACATCATTCAACGTGCAGTTTCAACTATATTGCCAGAAACACGGTTTTCAACACTTTCAGAGCGCAAAAACACGATTCCCACGTTTTCAACATCGCTCAGCATTAAATTTAAAGGAGAATGCCTGAAAAGGTTTTTGGAGTCACTCAGAGCCCAAAAACTCTGTTCTCAGCTTTGAACAATACTCAGCATTCAGATTTCAGTAGACTGTCAGAAACACAATTTTCACACTCTCCAAGCCCAAAAACTCTGTTCCCAGCTTTGAACAACACACAGCACTCATTATCAGAAGTGCATCAGAAAAGCTGTTTTCGACACTTTCAGAACGCAAAAACGCGATTCCTGGGTTTTAACATCATTCAACGTGCAGTTTCAACTATATTGCCAGAAACACGGTTTTCAAAACTTTCAGAGCGCAAAAACACGATTCCCACGTTTTCAACATCGCTCAGCATTAAATTTAAAGGAGAATGCCTGAAAAGGTTTTTGGAGTCACTCAGAGCCCAAAAACTCTGTTCTCAGCTTTGAACAACACTCAGCATTCAGATTTCAGTAGACTGTCAGAAACACAATTTTCACACTCTCCAAGCCCAAAAACTCTGTTCCCAGCTTTGAACAACACACAGCACTCATTTTCAGAAGTGCATCAGAAAAGCTGTTTTCGACACTTTCAGAACGCAAAAACGCGATTCCTGGGTTTTAACATCATTCAACGTGCAGTTTCAACTATATTGCCAGAAACACGGTTTTCACCACTTTCAGAGCGCAAAAACACGATTCCCACGTTTTCAACATCGCTCAGCATTAAATTTAAAGGAGAATGCCTGGAAAGGTTTTTGGAGTCACTCAGAGCCCAAAAACTCTGTTCTCAGCTTTGAACAATACTCAGCATTCAGATTTCAGTAGACTGTCAGAAACACAATTTTCACCCTCTCCAAGCCCAAAAACTCTGTTCCCAGCTTTGAACAACACACAGCACTCATTTTCCAGAAGTGCATCAGAAAAGCTGTTTTCGACACTTTCAGAGCGCAAAAACGCGATTCCTGGGTTTTAACATCATTCAGCGTGCAGTTTCAACTATATTGCCAGAAACACGGTTTTCGACACTTTCAGAGCGCAAAAACACGATTCCCACGTTTTCAACATCGCTCAGCATTAAATTTAAAGGAGAATGCCTGAAAAGGTTTTTGGAGTCACTCAGAGCCCAAAAACTCTGTTCTCAGCTTTGAACAATACTCAGCATTCAGATTTCAGTAGACTGTCAGAAACACAATTTTCACACTCTCCAAGCCCAAAAACTCTGTTCCCAGCTTTGAACAACACACAGCACTAATTTTCAGAAGTGCATCAGAAAAGCTGTTTTCGACACTTTCAGAGCGCAAAAACGCGATTCCTGGGTTTTAACATCATTCAGCGTGCAGTTTCAACTATATTGCCAGAAACACGGTTTTCAACACTTTCAGAGCGCAAAAACACGATTCCCACGTTTTCAACATCGCTCAGCATTCAATTTAAAGGAGAATGCCTGAAAAGGTTTTTGGAGTCACTCAGAGCCCAAAAACTCTGTTCTCAGCTTTGAACAATACTCAGCATTCAGATTTCAGTAGACTGTCAGAAACACAATTTTCACACTCTCCAAGCCCAAAAACTCTGTTCCCAGCTTTGAACAACACACAGCACTCATTTTCAGAAGTGCATCAGAAAAGCTGTTTTCGACACTTTCAGAACGCAAAAACGCGATTCCTGGGTTTTAACATCATTCAACGTGCAGTTTCAACTATATTGCCAGAAACACGGTTTTCACCACTTTCAGAGCGCAAAAACACGATTCCCACGTTTTCAACATCGCTCAGCATTAAATTTAAAGGAGAATGCCTGAAAAGGTTTTTGGAGTCACTCAGAGCCCAAAAACTCTGTTCTCAGCTTTGAACAATACTCAGCATTCAGATTTCAGTAGACTGTCAGAAACACAATTTTCACACTCTCCAAGCCCAAAAACTCTGTTCCCAGCTTTGAACAACACACAGCACTCATTTTCAGAAGTGCATCAGAAAAGCTGTTTTCGACACTTTCAGAGCGCAAAAACGCGATTCCTGGGTTTTAACATCATTCAACGTGCAGTTTCAACTATATTGCCAGAAACACGGTTTTCACCACTTTCAAAGCGCAGAAACACGATTCCCACGTTTTCAACATCGCTCAGCATTCAATTTAAAGGAGAATGCCTGAAAAGGTTTTTGGAGTCACTCAGAGCCCAAAAACTCTGTTCTCAGCTTTGAACAATACTCAGCATTCAGATTTCAGTAGACTGTCAGAAACACAATTTTCACACTCTCCAAGCCCAAAAACTCTGTTCCCAGCTTTGAACAACACACAGCACTCATTTTCAGAAGTGCATCAGAAAAGCTGTTTTCGACACTTTACAGAACGCAAAAACGCGATTCCTGGGTTTTAACATCATTCAGCGTGCAGTTTCAATGATATTGCGAAAAACCCTGTTTTCGACACTTTCAGAGCGCAAAAACGCGATTCCTGGGTTTTAACATCATTCAACGTGCAGTTTCAACTATATTGCCAGAAACACGGTTTTCAACACTTTCAGAGCGCAAAAACACGATTCCCACGTTTTCAACATCGCTCAGCATTCAATTTAAAGGAGAATGCCTGGAAAGGTTTTTGGAGTCACTCAGAGCCCAAAAACTCTGTTCTCAGCTTTGAACAATACTCAGCATTCAGATTTCAGTAGACTGTCAGAAACACAATTTTCACACTCTCCAAGCCCAAAAACTCTGTTCCCAGCTTTGAACAACACACAGCACTCATTTTCCAGAAGTGCATCAGAAAAGCTGTTTGACACTTTCAGAGCGTAAAAACGCGATTCCTGGGTTTTAACATCATTCAACGTGCAGTTTCAACTATATTGCCAGAAACACGGTTTTCAACACTTTCAGAGCGCAAAAACACGATTCCCACGTTTTCAACATCGCTCAGCATTCAATTTAAAGGAGAATGCCTGAAAAGGTTTTTGGAGTCACTCAGAGCCCAAAAACTCTGTTCTCAGCTTTGAACAACACTCAGCATTCAGATTTCGGTAGACTGCCAGAAACACAATTTTCACACTCTCCAAGCCCAAAAACTCTGTTCCCAGCTTTGAACAACACACAGCACTCATTTTCAGAAGTGCATCAGAAAAGCTGTTTTCGACACTTTCAGAGCGCAAAAACGCGATTCCTGGGTTTTAACATCATTCAACGTGCAGTTTCAACTATATTGCCAGAAACACGGTTTTCAACACTTTCAGAGCGCAAAAACACGATTCCCACGTTTTCAACATCGCTCAGCATTCAATTTAAAGGAGAATGCCTGAAAAGGTTTTTGGAGTCACTCAGAGCCCAAAAACTCTGTTCTCAGCTTTGAACTACACACAGCATTCATTTTAAAGAAGTGCATCAGAAACGCCGTTTTCGACACTTTCACAACGCAAAAACGCGATTCCCGGGTTTTAACATCATTCAGCGTGCAGTTTCAATGATATTGCGAGAAACCCTGTTTTCGACACTTTCAGAGCGCAAAAACGCGATTCCTGGGTTATAACATCATTCAACGTGCAGTTTCAACTATATTGACAGAAACACGGTTTTCAACACTTTCAGAGCGCAACAAAACGATTCCCACGTTTTCAACATCGCTCAGCATTCAATTTAAAGGAGAATGCCTGAAAAGGTTGTTGGAGTCACTCAGAGCCCAAAAACTCTGTTCTCAGCTTTGAACAACACTCAGCATTCAGATTTCAGTAGACTGCCAGAAACACAATTTTCACACTCTTCAAGCCCAAAAACTCTGTTCCCAGCTTTGAACAACACACAGCATTCATTTTAAAGAAGTGCCTCAGAAACGCCGTTTTAGAGACTTTCACAACGCAAAAACGCGATTCCCGGGTTTTAACATCATTCAGCGTGCAGTTTCAGTGATATTGCGAGAAACCCTGTTTTCGACACTTTCAGAGCGCAAAAACGCGATTCCTGGGTTTTAACATCATTCAACGTGCAGTTTCATCTATATTGCCAGAAACACGGTTTTCAACACTTTCAGAGCGCAGAAACACGATTCCCACGTTTTCAACATCGCTCAGCATTCAATTTAAAGGAGAATGCCTGGAAAGGTTTTTGGAGTCACTCAGAGCCCAAAAACTCTGTTCTCAGCTTTGAACAATACTCAGCATTCAGATTTCAGTAGACTGTCAGAAACACAATTTTCACCCTCTCCAAGCCCAAAAACTCTGTTCCCAGCTTTGAACAACACACAGCACTCATTTTCAGAAGTGCATCAGAAAAGCTGTTTTCGACACTTTCAGAGCGCAAAAACGCGATTCCTGGGTTTTAACATCATTCAGCGTGCAGTTTCAACTATATTGCCAGAAACACGGTTTTCAACACTTTCAGAGCGCAAAAACACGATTCCCACGTTTTCAACATCGCTCAGCATTCAACTTAAAGGAGAATGCCTGGAAAGGTTTTTGGAGTCACTCAGAGCCCAAAAACTCTGTTCTCAGCTTTGAACAACACTCAGCATTCAGATTTCAGTAGACTGCCAGAAACACAATTTTCACACTCTCCAAGCCCAAAAACTCTGTTCCCAGCTTTGAACAACACACAGCATTCATTTTAAAGAAGTGCATCAGAAACGCCGTTTTCGACACTTTCACAACGCAAAAACGCGATTCCCGGGTTTTAACATCATTCAGCGTGCAGTTTCAATGATATTGCGAGAAACCCTGTTTTCGACACTTTCAGAGCGCAAAAACGCGATTCCTGGGTTTTAACATCATTCAACGTGCAGTTTCAACTATATTGCCAGAAACATGGTTTTCAACACTTTCAGAGCGCAAAACACGATTCCCACGTTTTCAACATCGCTCAGCATTCAATTTAAAGGAGAATGCCTGAAAAGGTTTTTGGAGTCACTCAGAGACCAAAAACTCTGTTCTCAGCTTTGAACAACACTCACCATTCAGATTTCAGTAGACTGTCAGAAACACAATTTTCACACTCTCCAAGCCCAAAAACTCTGTTCCCAGCTTTGAACAACACACAGCATTCATTTTCCAGAAGTGCATCAGAAACGCTGTTTTCGACACTTTCAGCGCACAAAAACGCGATTCCTGGGTTTTAACATCATTCAACGTGCAGTTTCAACTATATTGCCAGAAACATGGTTTTCAACACTTTCAGAGCGCAAAACACGATTCCCACGTTTTCAACATCGCTCAGCATTCAATTTAAAGGAGAATGCCTAAAAAGGTTTTTAAAGTCACTCAGAGCCCAAAAACTCTGTTCTCAGCTTTGAACAACACTCAGCATTCAGATTTCAGTAGACTGCCAGAAACACAATTTTCACACTCTTCAAGCCCAAAAACTCTGTTCCCAGCTTTGAACAACACACAGCATTCATTTTAAAGAAGTGCATCAGAAACGCCGTTTTCGACACTTTCACAACGCAAAAACGCGATTCCCGGGTTTTAACATCATTCAGCGTGCAGTTTCAATGATATTGCGAGAAACCCTGTTTTCGACACTTTCAGAGCGCAAAAACGCGATTCCTGGGTTTTAACATCATTCAACGTGCAGTTTCAACTATGTTGCCAGAAACACGGTTTTCAACACTTTCAGAGCGCAGAAACACGATTCCCACGTTTTCAACATCGCTCAGCATTCAATTTAAAGGAGAATGCCTGGAAAGGTTTTTGGAGTCACTCAGAGACCAAAAACTCTGTTCTCAGCTTTGAACAATACTCAGCATTCAGATTTCAGTAGACTGTCAGAAACACAATTTTCACCCTCTCCAAGCCCAAAAACTCTGTTCCCAGCTTTGAACAACACACAGCACTCATTTTCAGAAGTGCATCAGAAAAGCTGTTTTCGACACTTTCAGAGCGCAAAAACGCGATTCCTGGGTTTTAACATCATTCAACGTGCAGTTTCAACTATATTGCCAGAAACACGGTTTTCAACACTTTCAGAGCGCAAAAACACGATTCCCACGTTTTCAACATCGCTCAGCATTCAATTTAAAGGAGAATGCCTGGAAAGGTTTTTGGAGTCACTCAGAGCCCAAAAACTCTGTTCTCAGCTTTGAACAATACTCAGCATTCAGATTTCAGTAGACTGTCAGAAACACAATTTTCACCCTCTCCAAGCCCAAAAACTCTGTTCCCAGCTTTGAACAACACACAGCATTCATTTTCCAGAAGTGCATCAGAAAACCTGTTTTCGACACTTTCAGAGCGCAAAAACGCGATTCCCGGGTTTTAACATCATTCAGCGTGCAGTTTCAATGATATTGCGAGAAACCCTGTTTTCGACACTTTCAGAGCGCAAAAACGCGATTCCTGGGTTTTAACATCATTCAACGTGCAGTTTCATCTATATTGCCAGAAACACGGTTTTCAACACTTTCAGAGCGCAAAAACACGATTCCCACGTTTTCAACATCGCTCAGCATTCAATTTAAAGGAGAATGCCTGAAAAGGTTTTTGGAGTCACTCAGAGCCCAAAAACTCTGTTCTCAGCTTTGAACAACACTCAGCATTCAGATTTCAGTAGACTGCCAGAAACACAATTTTCACACTCTTCAAGCCCAAAAACTCTGTTCCCAGCTTTGAACAACACACAGCATTCATTTTAAAGAAGTGCATCAGAAACGCCGTTTTCGAGACTTTCACAACGCAAAAACGCGATTCCCGGGTTTTAACATCATTCAGCGTGCAGTTTCAGTGATATTGCGAGAAACCCTGTTTTCGACACTTTCAGAGCGCAAAAACGCGATTCCTGGGTTTTAACATCATTCAACGTGCAGTTTCATCTATATTGCCAGAAACACGGTTTTCAACACTTTCAGAGCGCAGAAACACGATTCCCACGTTTTCAACATCGCTCAGCATTCAATTTAAAGGAGAATGCCTGGAAAGGTTTTTGGAGTCACTCAGAGCCCAAAAACTCTGTTCTCAGCTTTGAACAATACTCAGCATTCAGATTTCAGTAGACTGTCAGAAACACAATTTTCACACTCTCCAAGCCCAAAAACTCTGTTCCCAGCTTTGAACAACACACAGCACTCATTTTCAGAAGTGCATCAGAAAAGCTGTTTTCGACACTTTCAGAGCGCAAAAACGCGATTCCTGGGTTTTAACATCATTCAACGTGCAGTTTCAACTATATTGCCAGAAACACGGTTTTCAATACTTTCAGAGCGCAAAAACACGATTCCCACGTTTTCAACATCGCTCAGCATTCAATTTAAAGGAGAATGCCTGGAAAGGTTTTTGGAGTCACTCAGAGCCCAAAAACTCTGTTCTCAGCTTTGAACAATACTCAGCATTCAGATTTCAGTAGACTGTCAGAAACACAATTTTCACCCTCTCCAAGCCCAAAAACTCTGTTCCCAGCTTTGAACAACACACAGCACTCATTTTCCAGAAGTGCATCAGAAAAGCTGTTTTCGACACTTTCAGAGCGCAAAAACGCGATTCCTGGGTTTTAACATCATTCAGCGTGCAGTTTCAACTATATTGCCAGAAACACGGTTTTCAAAACTTTCAGAGCGCAAAAACACGATTCCCACGTTTTCAACATCGCTCAGCATTCAACTTAAAGGAGAATGCCTGGAAAGGTTTTTGGAGTCACTCAGAGCCCAAAAACTCTGTTCTCAGCTTTGAACAACACTCAGCATTCAGATTTCAGTAGACTGCCAGAAACACAATTTTCACACTCTCCAAGCCCAAAAACTCTGTTCCCAGCTTTGAACAACACACAGCATTCATTTTAAAGAAGTTCATCAGAAACGCCGTTTTCGACACTTTCACAACGCAAAAACGCGATTCCCGGGTTTTAACATCATTCAGCGTGCAGTTTCAATGATATTGCGAGAAACCCTGTTTTCGACACTTTCAGAGCGCAAAAACGCGATTCCTGGGTTTTAACATCATTCAACGTGCAGTTTCAACTATATTGCCAGAAACACGGTTTTCAACACTTTCAGAGCGCAAAAACACGATTCCCACGTTTTCAACATCGCTCAGCATTCAATTTAAAGGAGAATGCCTGAAAAGGTTTTTGGAGTCACTCAGAGACCAAAAACTCTGTTCTCAGCTTTGAACAACACTCACCATTCAGATTTCAGTAGACTGTCAGAAACACAATTTTCACCCTCTCCAAGCCCAAAAACTCTGTTCCCAGCTTTGAACAACACACAGCACTCATTTTCCAGAAGTGCATCAGCAACGCTGTTTTCGACACTTTCAGAGCGCAAAAACGCGATTCCTGGGTTTTAACATCATTCAACGTGCATTTTCAACTATATTGCCAGAAACACGATTCCCACGTTTTCAACATCGCTCAGCATTCAATTTAAAGGAGAATGCGTGGAAAGGTTTTTGGAGTCACTCAGAGCCCAAAAACTCTGTTCTCAGCTTTGAACAACACACAGCATTCATTTTAAAGAAGTGCATCAGAAACGCCGTTTTCGACACTTTCACAACGCAAAAACGCGATTCCCGGGTTTTAACATCATTCAGCGTGCAGGTTCAATGATATTGCGAGAAACCCTGTTTTCGACACTTTCAGAGCGCAAAAACGTGATTCCTGGGTTTTAACATCATTCAACGTGCAGTTTCATCTATATTGACAGAAACACGGTTTTCAACACTTTCAGAGCGCAACAAAACGATTCCCACGTTTTCAACATCGCTCAGCATTCAATTTAAAGGAGAATGCCTGAAAAGGTTGTTGGAGTCACTCAGAGCCCAAAAACTCTGTTCTCAGCTTTGAACAATACTCAGCATTCAGATTTCAGTAGACTGTCAGAAACACAATTTTCACCCTCTCCAAGCCCAAAAACTCTGTTCCCAGCTTTGAACAACACACAGCACTCATTTTCCAGACGTGCATCAGAAAAGCTGTTTTCGACACTTTCAGAGCGCAAAAACGCGATTCCTGGGTTTTAACATCATTCAGCGTGCAGTTTCAACTATATTGCCAGAAACACGGTTTTCAAAACTTTCAGAGCGCAAAAACACGATTCCCACGTTTTCAACATCGCTCAGCATTCAACTTAAAGGAGAATGCCTGGAAAGGTTTTTGGAGTCACTCAGAGCCCAAAAACTCTGTTCTCAGCTTTGAACAACACTCAGCATTCAGATTTCAGTAGACTGCCAGAAACACAATTTTCACACTCTCCAAGCCCAAAAACTCTGTTCCCAGCTTTGAACAACACACAGCATTCATTTTAAAGAAGTTCATCAGAAACGCCGTTTTCGACACTTTCACAACGCAAAAACGCGATTCCCGGGTTTTAACATCATTCAGCGTGCAGTTTCAATGATATTGCGAGAAACCCTGTTTTCGACACTTTCAGAGCGCAAAAACGCGA
>NW_023494630.1:0-37850 GCF_013368585.1 Megalops cyprinoides | reverse complement strand
TCGAAAACAGGGTTTCTTGCAATATCAATTTGAAACTGCACGCTGAATGATGTTAAAACCCGGGAATCGCGTTTTTGCGTTGTGAAAGTGTAGAAAACGGCGTTTCTGATGCACTTCTTGAAAATGAATGCTGTGTGTTGTTCAAAGCTGGGAACAGAGTTTTTGGGCTTGGAGAGTGTGAAAATTGTGTTTCTGACAGTCTACTGAAATCTGAATGCTGAGTATTGTTCAAAGCTGAGAACAGAGTTTTTGGGCTCTGAGTGACTCCAAAAACCTTTTCAGGCATTCTCCTTTAATTGAATGCTGAGCGATGTTGAAAACGTGGGAATCGTGTTTTTTACGCTCTGAAAGTGTTGAAAACCGTGTTTCTGGCAATATAGTTGAAACTGCACGTTGATTGATGTTAAACCCAGGAATCGCGTTTTTGCGCTCTGAAAGTGTCGAAAACAGCTTTTTGATGCACTTCTGGAAAATGAGTGCTGTGTGTTGTTCAAAGCTGGGAACAGAGTTTTTGGGCTCTGAGTGACTCCAAACACCTTTTCAGGCATTCTCCTTTAAATTGAATGCTGAGCGATGTTGAAAACGTGGGAATCGTGTTTTTGCGCTCTGAAAGTGTTGAAAAACCGTGTTTCTGGCAATACAGTTTGAAACTGCACGCTGAATGATGTTAAACCCAGGAATCGCGTTTTTGCGCTCTGAAAGTGTCGAAAACAGCTTTTTTGATGCACTTCTGGAAAATGAGTGCTGTGTGTTGTTCAAAGCTGGGAACAGAGTTTTTGGGCTTGGAGAGGGTGAAAATTGTGTTTCTGACAGTCTACTGAAATCTGAATGCTGAGTATTGTTCAAAGCTGAGAACAGAGTTTTTGGGCTCTGAGTGACTCCAAAAACCTTTCCAGGCATTCTCCTTTAAATTGAATGCTGAGCGATGTTGAAAACGTGGGAATCGTGTTTCTGCGCTCTGAAAGTGCTGAAAACCGTGTTTCTGGCAATATCATTGAAACTGCACGTTGAATGATGTTAAAACCCAGGAATCGCGTTTTTGCGCTCTGAAAGTGTCGAAAACAGCGTTTCTGATGCACTTCTGGAAAATGAATGCTGTGTGTTGTTCAAAGCTGGGAACAGAGTTTTTGGGCTTGGTGAGTGTGAAAATTGTGTTTCTGGCAGTCTACTGAAATCTGAATGCTGAGTGTTGTTCAAAGCTGAGAACAGAGTTTTTGGGCTCTGAGTGACTCCAAAAACCTTTTCAGGCATTCTCCTTTAAATTGAATGCTGAGCGATGTTGAAAACGTGGGAATCGTGTTTTTGCGCTCTGAAAGTGTTGAATACCGTGTTTCTGGCAATATAGTTGAAACTGCACGTTGAATGATTTTAAAACCCAGGAATCGCGTTTTTGCGCTCTGAAAGTGTCGAAAACAGGGTTTCTCGCAAAATATCATTGAAACTGCACGCTGAATGATGTTAAAACCCAGGAATCGCGTTTTTGCGCTCTGAAAGTGTCGAAAACAGCTTTTTTGATGCACTTCTGGAAAATGAGTGCTGTGTGTTGTTCAAAGCTGGGAACAGAGTTTTTGGGCTTGGAGAGGGTGAAAATTGTGTTTCTGACAGTCTACTGAAATCTGAATGCTGAGTATTGTTCAAAGCTGAGAACAGAGTTTTTGGGCTCTGAGTGACTCCAAAAACCTTTCCAGGCATTCTCCTTTAAATTGAATGCTGAGCGATGTTGAAAACGTGGGAATCGTGTTTCTGCGCTCTGAAAGTGTTGAAAACCGTGTTTCTGGCAATATAGATGAAACTGCACGTTGAATGATGTTAAAACCCAGGAATCGCGTTTTTGCGCTCTGAAAGTGTCGAAAACAGGGTTTCTCGCAATATCATTGAAACTGCACGCTGAATGATGTTAAAACCCGGGAATCGCGTTTTTGCGTTGTGAAAGTGTAGAAAACGGCGTTTCTGATGCACTTCTGGAAAATGAATGCTGTGTGTTGTTCAAAGCTGGGAACAGAGTTTTTGGGCTTGGAGAGTGTGAAAATTGTGTTTCTGACAGTCTACTGAAATCTGAATGCTGAGTGTTGTTCAAAGCTGAGAACAGAGTTTTTGGGCTCTGAGTGACTCCAAAAACCTTTTCAGGCATTCTCCTTTAAATTGCATGCTGAGCGATGTTGAAAATGTGGGAATCGTGTTTTTGCGCTCTGAAAGTGTTGAAAACCGTGTTTCTGGCAATATAGTTGAAACTGCACGCTGAATGATGTTAAAACCCAGGAATCGCGATTTTGCGCTCTGAAAGTGTCGAAAACAGGGTTTCTCGCAATATCATTGAAACTGCACGCTGAATGATGTTAAAACCCGGGAATCGCGTTTTTGCGCTCTGAAAGTGTCGAAAACAGCTTTTTTGATGCACTTCTGGAAAATGAGTGCTGTGTGTTGTTCAAAGCTGGGAACAGAGTTTTTGGGCTTGGAGAGGGTGAAAATTGTGTTTCTGACAGTCTACTGAAATCTGAATGCTGAGTATTGTTCAAAGCTGGGAACAGAGTTTTTGGGCTTTGAGAGTGTGAAAATTGTGTTTCTGACAGTCTACTGAAATCTGAATGCTGAGTGTTGTTCAAAGCTGAGAACAGAGTTTTTGGGCTCTGAGTGACTCCAAAAACCTTTTCAGGCATTCTCCTTTAAATTGAATGCTGAGCGATGTTGAAAACGTGGGAATCATGTTTCTGCGCTCTGAAAGTGTTGAAAACCGTGTTTCTGGCAATATAGATGAAACTGCACGTTGAATGATGTTAAAACCCAGGAATCGCGTTTTTGCGCTCTGAAAGTGTCGAAAACAGGGTTTCTCGCAATATCATTGAAACTGCACGCTGAATGATGTTAAAACCCGGGAATCGCGTTTTTGCCTTGTGAAAGTGTAGAAAACGGCGTTTCTGATGCACTTCTGGAAAATGAATGCTGTGTGTTGTTCAAAGCTGGGAACAGAGTTTTTGGGCTTGGAGAGTGTGAAAATTGTGTTTCTGACAGTCTACTGAAATCTGAATGCTGAGTGTTGTTCAAAGCTGAGAACAGAGTTTTTGGGCTCTGAGTGACTCCAAAAACCTTTTCAGGCATTCTCCTTTAAATTGAATGCTGAGCGATGTTGAAAACGTGGGAATCGTGTTTTTGCGCTCTGAAAGTGTTGAAAACCGTGTTTCTGGCAATATAGTTGAAAATGCACGTTGAATGATGTTAAAACCCAGGAATCGCGTTTTTGCGCTGTGAAAGTGTCGAAAACAGGGTTTCTCGCAATATCATTGAAACTGCACGCTGAATGATGTTAAAACCCGGGAATCGCTTTTTTGCCTTGTGAAAGTGTCGAAAACGGCGTTTCTGATGCACTTCTTTAACATGAATGCTGTGTGTTGTTAAAAGCTGGGAACAGAGTTTTTGGGCTTGGAGAGTGTGAAAATTGTGTTTCTGGCAGTCTACTGAAATCTGAATGCTGAGTGTTGTTCAAAGCTGAGAACAGAGTTTTTGGGCTCTGAGTGACTCCAAAAACCTTTTCAGGCATTCTCCTTTAAATTGAATGCTGAGCGATTTTGAAAACGTGGGAATCGTGTTTTTGCGCTCTGAAAGTGTTGAAAACCGTGTTTCTGGCAATATAGTTGAAACTGCACGTTGAATGATGTTAAAACCCAGGAATCGCGTTTTTGCGCTCTGAAAGTGTCGAAAACAGCGTTTCTGATGCACTTCTGGAAAATGAATGCTGTGTGTTGTTCAAAGCTGGGAACAGAGTTTTTGGGCTTGGAGAGTGTGAAAATTGTGTTTCTGACAGTCTACTGAAATCTGAATGCTGAGTATTGTTCAAAGCTGAGAACAGAGTTTTTGGGCTCTGAGTGACTCCAAAAACCTTTTCAGGCATTCTCCTTTAAATTGAATGCTGAGCGATGTTGAAAACGTGGGAATCGTGTTTTTACGCTCTGAAAGTGTTGAAAACCGTGTTTCTGGCAATATAGTTGAAACTGCACGTTGATTGATGTTAAAACCCAGGAATCGCGTTTTTGCGCTCTGAAAGTGTCGAAAACAGCTTTTTTGATGCACTTCTGGAAAATGAGTGCTGTGTGTTGTTCAAAGCTGGGAACAGAGTTTTTGGGCTCTGAGTGACTCCAAACACCTTTTCAGGCATTCTCCTTTAAATTGAATGCTGAGCGATGTTGAAAACGTGGGAATCGTGTTTTTGCGCTCTGAAAGTGTTGAAAACCGTGTTTCTGGCAATATAGTTGAAACTGCATGCTGAATGATGTTAAAACCCGGGAATCGAGTTTTTGCGTTGTGAAAGTGTCGAAAACAGCTTTTCTGATGCACTTCTGGAAAATGAGTGCTGTGTGTTGTTCAAAGCTGGGAACAGAGTTTTTGGGCTTGGAGAGTGTGAAAATTGTGTTTCTGACAGTCTACTGAAATCTGAATGCTGAGTATTGTTCAAAGCTGAGAACAGAGTTTTTGGGCTCTGAGTGACTCCAAAAACCTTTCCAGGCATTCTCCTTTAAATTGAATGCTGAGCGATGTTGAAAACGTGGGAATCATGTTTCTGCGCTCTGAAAGTGTTGAAAACCGTGTTTCTGGCAATATAGATGAAACTGCACGTTGAATGATGTTAAAACCCAGGAATCGCGTTTTTGCGCTCTGAAAGTGTCGAAAACAGGGTTTCTCGCAATATCATTGAAACTGCACGCTGAATGATGTTAAAACCCGGGAATCGCGTTTTTGCCTTGTGAAAGTGTAGAAAACGGCGTTTCTGATGCACTTCTTGAAAATGAATGCTGTGTGTTGTTCAAAGCTGGGAACAGAGTTTTTGGGCTTGGAGAGTGTGAAAATTGTGTTTCTGACAGTCTACTGAAATCTGAATGCTGAGTATTGTTCAAAGCTGAGAACAGAGTTTTTGGGCTCTGAGTGACTCCAAAAACCTTTTCAGGCATTCTCCTTTAAATTGAATGCTGAGCGATGTTGAAAACGTGGGAATCGTGTTTTTACGCTCTGAAAGTGTTGAAAACCGTGTTTCTGGCAATATAGTTGAAACTGCACGTTGATTGATGTTAAAACCCAGGAATCGCGTTTTTGCGCTCTGAAAGTGTCGAAAACAGCTTTTTTGATGCACTTCTGGAAAATGAGTGCTGTGTGTTGTTCAAAGCTGGGAACAGAGTTTTTGGGCTCTGAGTGACTCCAAACACCTTTTCAGGCATTCTCCTTTAAATTGAATGCTGAGCGATGTTGAAAACGTGGGAATCGTGTTTTTGCGCTCTGAAAGTGTTGAAAACCGTGTTTCTGGCAATATAGTTGAAACTGCACGCTGAATGATGTTAAAACCCAGGAATCGCGTTTTTGCGCTCTGAAAGTGTCGAAAACAGCTTTTTTGATGCACTTCTGGAAAATGAGTGCTGTGTTTTGTTCAAAGCTGGGAACAGAGTTTTTGGGCTTGGAGAGGGTGAAAATTGTGTTTCTGACAGTCTACTGAAATCTGAATGCTGAGTATTGTTCAAAGCTGAGAACAGAGTTTTTGGGCTCTGAGTGACTCCAAAAACCTTTCCAGGCATTCTCCTTTAAATTGAATGCTGAGCGATGTTGAAAACGTGGGAATCGTGTTTTTGCGCTCTGAAAGTGTTGAAAACCGTGTTTCTGGCAATATAGTTGAAACTGCACGTTGAATGATTTTAAAACCCAGGAATCGCGTTTTTGCGCTCTGAAAGTGTCGAAAACAGGGTTTCTCGCAAAATATCATTGAAACTGCACGCTGAATGATGTTAAAACCCGGGAATCGCGTTTTTGCGTTGTGAAAGTGTAGAAAACGGCGTTTTTGATGCACTTCTGGAAAATGAATGCTGTGTGTTGTTCAAAGCTGGGAACAGAGTTTTTGGGCTTGGAGAGTGTGAAAATTGTGTTTCTGACAGTCTACTGAAATCTGAATGCTGAGTGTTGTTCAAAGCTGAGAACAGAGTTTTTGGGCTCTGAGTGACTCCAAAAACCTTTTCAGGCATTCTCCTTTAAATTGAATGCTGAGCGATGTTGAAAATGTGGGAATCGTGTTTTTGCGCTCTGAAAGTGTTGAAAACCGTGTTTCTGGCAATATAGTTGAAACTGCACGCTGAATGATGTTAAAACCCAGGAATCGCGTTTTTGCGCTCTGAAAGTGTCGAAAACAGCTTTTTTGATGCACTTCTGGAAAATGAGTGCTGTGTGTTGTTCAAAGCTGGGAACAGAGTTTTTGGGCTTGGAGAGGGTGAAAATTGTGTTTCTGACAGTCTACTGAAATCTGAATGCTGAGTATTGTTCAAAGCTGAGAACAGAGTTTTTGGGCTCTGAGTGACTCCAAAAACCTTTCCAGGCATTCTCCTTTAAATTGAATGCTGAGCGATGTTGAAAACGTGGGAATCGTGTTTCTGCGCTCTGAAAGTGTTGAAAACCGTGTTTCTGGCAATATAGATGAAACTGCACGTTGAATGATGTTAAAACCCAGGAATCGCGTTTTTGCGCTCTGAAAGTGTCGAAAACAGGGTTTCTCGCAATATCATTGAAACTGCACGCTGAATGATGTTAAAACCCGGGAATCGCGTTTTTGCGTTGTGAAAGTGTAGAAAACGGCGTTTCTGATGCACTTCTGGAAAATGAATGCTGTGTGTTGTTCAAAGCTGGGAACAGAGTTTTTGGGCTTGGAGAGTGTGAAAATTGTGTTTCTGACAGTCTACTGAAATCTGAATGCTGAGTGTTGTTCAAAGCTGAGAACAGAGTTTTTGGGCTCTGAGTGACTCCAAAAACCTTTTCAGGCATTCTCCTTTAAATTGCATGCTGAGCGATGTTGAAAATGTGGGAATCGTATTTTTGCGCTCTGAAAGTGTTGAAAACCGTGTTTCTGGCAATATAGCTGAAACTGCACGCTGAATGATGTTAAAACCCAGGAATCGCGTTTTTGCGCTCTGAAAGTGTCGAAAACAGGGTTTCTCGCAATATCATTGAAACTGCACGCTGAATGATGTTAAAACCCGGGAATCGCGTTTTTGCGCTCTGAAAGTGTCGAAAACAGCTTTTTTGATGCACTTCTGGAAAATGAGTGCTGTGTGTTGTTCAAAGCTGGGAACAGAGTTTTTGGGCTTGGAGAGGGTGAAAATTGTGTTTCTGACAGTCTACTGAAATCTGAATGCTGAGTATTGTTCAAAGCTGGGAACAGAGTTTTTGGGCTTTGAGAGTGTGAAAATTGTGTTTCTGACAGTCTACTGAAATCTGAATGCTGAGTGTTGTTCAAAGCTGAGAACAGAGTTTTTGGGCTCTGAGTGACTCCAAAAACCTTTTCAGGCATTCTCCTTTAAATTGAATGCTGAGCGATGTTGAAAACGTGGGAATCGTGTTTTTGCGCTCTGAAAGTGTTGAAAACCGTGTTTCTGGCAATATAGTTGAAAATGCACGTTGAATGATGTTAAAACCCAGGAATCGCGTTTTTGCGCTGTGAAAGTGTCGAAAACAGGGTTTCTCGCAATATCATTGAAACTGCACGCTGAATGATGTTAAAACCCGGGAATCGCTTTTTTGCGTTGTGAAAGTGTCGAAAACGGCGTTTCTGATGCACTTCTGGAAAATGAATGCTGTGTGTTGTTCAAAGCTGGGAACAGAGTTTTTGGGCTTGGAGAGTGTGAAAATTGTGTTTCTGACAGTCTACTGAAATCTGAATGCTGAGTGTTGTTCAAAGCTGAGAACAGAGTTTTTGGGCTCTGAGTGACTCCAAAAACCTTTTCAGGCATTCTCCTTTAAATTGAATGCTGAGCGATGTTGAAAATGTGGGAATCGTGTTTTTGCGCTCTGAAAGTGTTGAAAACCGTGTTTCTGGCAATATAGTTGAAACTGCACGTTGAATGATGTTAAAACCCAGGAATCGCGTTTTTGCGCTCTGAAAGTGTCGAAAACAGCTTTTTTGATGCACTTCTGGAAAATGAGTGCTGTGTGTTGTTCAAAGCTGGGAACAGAGTTTTTGGGCTTGGAGAGTGTGAAAATTGTGTTTCTGACAGTCTACTGAAATCTGAATGCTGAGTGTTGTTCAAAGCTGAGAACAGAGTTTTTGGGCTCTGAGTGACTCCAAAAACCTTTTCAGGCATTCTCCTTTAAATTGCATGCTGAGCGATGTTGAAAATGTGGGAATCGTGTTTTTGCGCTCTGAAAGTGTTGAAAACCGTGTTTCTGGCAATATAGTTGAAACTGCACGCTGAATGATGTTAAAACCCAGGAATCGCGTTTTTGCGCTCTGAAAGTGTCAAAAACAGGGTTTCTCGCAATATCATTGAAACTGCACGCTGAATGATGTTAAAACCCGGGAATCGCGTTTTTGCGCTCTGAAAGTGTCGAAAACAGCTTTTTTGATGCACTTCTGGAAAATGAGTGCTGTGTGTTGTTCAAAGCTGGGAACAGAGTTTTTGGGCTTGGAGAGGGTGAAAATTGTGTTTCTGACAGTCTACTGAAATCTGAATGCTGAGTGTTGTTCAAAGCTGAGAACAGAGTTTTTGGGCTCTGAGTGACTCCAAAAACCTTTTCAGGCATTCTCCTTTAAATTGAATGCTGAGCGATGTTGAAAACGTGGGAATCATGTTTCTGCGCTCTGAAAGTGTTGAAAACCGTGTTTCTGGCAATATAGATGAAACTGCACGTTGAATGATGTTAAAACCCAGGAATCGCGTTTTTGCGCTCTGAAAGTGTCGAAAACAGGGTTTCTCGCAATATCATTGAAACTGCACGCTGAATGATGTTAAAACCCGGGAATCGCGTTTTTGCGTTGTGAAAGTGTAGAAAACGGCGTTTCTGATGCACTTCTGGAAAATGAATGCTGTGTGTTGTTCAAAGCTGGGAACAGAGTTTTTGGGCTTGGAGAGTGTGAAAATTGTGTTTCTGACAGTCTACTGAAATCTGAATGCTGAGTGTTGTTCAAAGCTGAGAACAGAGTTTTTGGGCTCTGAGTGACTCCAAAAACCTTTTCAGGCATTCTCCTTTAAATTGAATGCTGAGCGATGTTGAAAACGTGGGAATCGTGTTTTTGCGCTCTGAAAGTGTTGAAAACCGTGTTTCTGGCAATATAGTTGAAAATGCACGTTGAATGATGTTAAAACCCAGGAATCGCGTTTTTGCGCTGTGAAAGTGTCGAAAACAGGGTTTCTCGCAATATCATTGAAACTGCACGCTGAATGATGTTAAAACCCGGGAATCGCTTTTTTGCCTTGTGAAAGTGTCGAAAACGGCGTTTCTGATGCACTTCTTTAACATGAATGCTGTGTGTTGTTAAAAGCTGGGAACAGAGTTTTTGGGCTTGGAGAGTGTGAAAATTGTGTTTCTGGCAGTCTACTGAAATCTGAATGCTGAGTGTTGTTCAAAGCTGAGAACAGAGTTTTTGGGCTCTGAGTGACTCCAAAAACCTTTTCAGGCATTCTCCTTTAAATTGAATGCTGAGCGATGTTGAAAACGTGGGAATCGTGTTTTTGCGCTCTGAAAGTGTTGAAAACCGTGTTTCTGGCAATATAGTTGAAACTGCACGTTGAATGATGTTAAAACCCAGGAATCGCGTTTTTGCGCTCTGAAAGTGTCGAAAACAGCGTTTCTGATGCACTTCTGGAAAATGAATGCTGTGTGTTGTTCAAAGCTGGGAACAGAGTTTTTGGGCTTGGAGAGTGTGAAAATTGTGTTTCTGACAGTCTACTGAAATCTGAATGCTGAGTATTGTTCAAAGCTGAGAACAGAGTTTTTGGGCTCTGAGTGACTCCAAAAACCTTTTCAGGCATTCTCCTTTAAATTGAATGCTGAGCGATGTTGAAAACGTGGGAATCGTGTTTTTACGCTCTGAAAGTGTTGAAAACCGTGTTTCTGGCAATATAGTTGAAACTGCACGTTGATTGATGTTAAAACCCAGGAATCGCGTTTTTGCGCTCTGAAAGTGTCGAAAACAGCTTTTTTGATGCACTTCTGGAAAATGAGTGCTGTGTGTTGTTCAAAGCTGGGAACAGAGTTTTTGGGCTCTGAGTGACTCCAAACACCTTTTCAGGCATTCTCCTTTAAATTGAATGCTGAGCGATGTTGAAAACGTGGGAATCGTGTTTTTGCGCTCTGAAAGTGTTGAAAACCGTGTTTCTGGCAATATAGTTGAAACTGCACGCTGAATGATGTTAAAACCCAGGAATCGCGTTTTTGCGCTCTGAAAGTGTCGAAAACAGCTTTTTTGATGCACTTCTGGAAAATGAGTGCTGTGTGTTGTTCAAAGCTGGGAACAGAGTTTTTGGGCTTGGAGAGGGTGAAAATTGTGTTTCTGACAGTCTACTGAAATCTGAATGCTGAGTATTGTTCAAAGCTGAGAACAGAGTTTTTGGGCTCTGAGTGACTCCAAAAACCTTTCCAGGCATTCTCCTTTAAATTGAATGCTGAGCGATGTTGAAAACGTGGGAATCGTGTTTTTGCGCTCTGAAAGTGTTGAAAACCGTGTTTCTGGCAATATAGTTGAAACTGCACGTTGAATGATTTTAAAACCCAGGAATCGCGTTTTTGCGCTCTGAAAGTGTCGAAAACAGGGTTTCTCGCAAAATATCATTGAAACTGCACGCTGAATGATGTTAAAACCCGGGAATCGCGTTTTTGCGTTGTGAAAGTGTAGAAAACGGCGTTTTTGATGCACTTCTGGAAAATGAATGCTGTGTGTTGTTCAAAGCTGGGAACAGAGTTTTTGGGCTTGGAGAGTGTGAAAATTGTGTTTCTGACAGTCTACTGAAATCTGAATGCTGAGTGTTGTTCAAAGCTGAGAACAGAGTTTTTGGGCTCTGAGTGACTCCAAAAACCTTTTCAGGCATTCTCCTTTAAATTGAATGCTGAGCGATGTTGAAAATGTGGGAATCGTGTTTTTGCGCTCTGAAAGTGTTGAAAACCGTGTTTCTGGCAATATAGTTGAAACTGCACGCTGAATGATGTTAAAACCCAGGAATCGCGTTTTTGCGCTCTGAAAGTGTCGAAAACAGCTTTTTTGATGCACTTCTGGAAAATGAGTGCTGTGTGTTGTTCAAAGCTGGGAACAGAGTTTTTGGGCTTGGAGAGGGTGAAAATTGTGTTTCTGACAGTCTACTGAAATCTGAATGCTGAGTATTGTTCAAAGCTGAGAACAGAGTTTTTGGGCTCTGAGTGACTCCAAAAACCTTTCCAGGCATTCTCCTTTAAATTGAATGCTGAGCGATGTTGAAAACGTGGGAATCGTGTTTCTGCGCTCTGAAAGTGTTGAAAACCGTGTTTCTGGCAATATAGATGAAACTGCACGTTGAATGATGTTAAAACCCAGGAATCGCGTTTTTGCGCTCTGAAAGTGTCGAAAACAGGGTTTCTCGCAATATCATTGAAACTGCACGCTGAATGATGTTAAAACCCGGGAATCGCGTTTTTGCGTTGTGAAAGTGTAGAAAACGGCGTTTCTGATGCACTTCTGGAAAATGAATGCTGTGTGTTGTTCAAAGCTGGGAACAGAGTTTTTGGGCTTGGAGAGTGTGAAAATTGTGTTTCTGACAGTCTACTGAAATCTGAATGCTGAGTGTTGTTCAAAGCTGAGAACAGAGTTTTTGGGCTCTGAGTGACTCCAAAAACCTTTTCAGGCATTCTCCTTTAAATTGCATGCTGAGCGATGTTGAAAATGTGGGAATCGTATTTTTGCGCTCTGAAAGTGTTGAAAACCGTGTTTCTGGCAATATAGCTGAAACTGCACGCTGAATGATGTTAAAACCCAGGAATCGCGTTTTTGCGCTCTGAAAGTGTCAAAAACAGGGTTTCTCGCAATATCATTGAAACTGCACGCTGAATGATGTTAAAACCCGGGAATCGCGTTTTTGCGCTCTGAAAGTGTCGAAAACAGCTTTTTTGATGCACTTCTGGAAAATGAGTGCTGTGTGTTGTTCAAAGCTGGGAACAGAGTTTTTGGGCTTGGAGAGGGTGAAAATTGTGTTTCTTACAGTCTACTGAAATCTGAATGCTGAGTATTGTTCAAAGCTGGGAACAGAGTTTTTGGGCTTGGAGAGTGTGAAAATTGTGTTTCTGACAGTCTACTGAAATCTGAATGCTGAGTGTTGTTCAAAGCTGAGAACAGAGTTTTTGGGCTCTGAGTGACTCCAAAAACCTTTTCAGGCATTCTCCTTTAAATTGAATGCTGAGCGATGTTGAAAACGTGGGAATCGTGTTTTTGCGCTCTGAAAGTGTTGAAAACCGTGTTTCTGGCAATATAGTTGAAAATGCACGTTGAATTATGTTAAAACCCAGGAATCGCGTTTTTGCGCTGTGAAAGTGTCGAAAACAGGGTTTCTCGCAATATCATTGAAACTGCACGCTGAATGATGTTAAAACCCGGGAATCGCTTTTTTGCGTTGTGAAAGTGTCGAAAACGGCGTTTCTGATGCACTTCTTTAAAATGAATGCTGTGTGTTGTTCAAAGCTGGGAACAGAGTTTTTGGGCTTGGAGAGTGTGAAAATTGTATTTCTGGCAGTCTACTGAAATCTGAATGCTGAGTGTTTTTCAAAGCTGAGAACAGAGTTTTTGGGCTCTGAGTGACTCCAAAAACCTTTTCAGGCATTCTCCTTTAAATTGAATGCTGAGCGATGTTGAAAACGTGGGAATCGTGTTTTTGCGCTCTGAAAGTGTTGAAAACCGTGTTTCTGGCAATATAGTTGAAACTGCACGTTGAATGATGTTAAAACCCAGGAATCGCGTTTTTGCGCTCTGAAAGTGTCGAAAACAGCGTTTCTGATGCACTTCTGGAAAATGAATGCTGTGTGTTGTTCAAAGCTGGGAACAGAGTTTTTGGGCTTGGAGAGTGTGAAAATTGTGTTTCTGACAGTCTACTGAAATCTGAATGCTGAGTATTGTTCAAAGCTGAGAACAGAGTTTTTGGGCTCTGAGTGACTCCAAAAACCTTTTCAGGCATTCTCCTTTAAATTGAATGCTGAGCGATGTTGAAAACGTGGGAATCGTGTTTTTACGCTCTGAAAGTGTTGAAAACCGTGTTTCTGGCAATATAGTTGAAACTGCACGTTGATTGATGTTAAAACCCAGGAATCGCGTTTTTGCGCTCTGAAAATGTCGAAAACAGCTTTTTTGATGCACTTCTGGAAAATGAGTGCTGTGTGTTGTTCAAAGCTGGGAACAGAGTTTTTGGGCTTGGAGAGGGTGAAAATTGTGTTTCTGACAGTCTACTGAAATCTGAATGCTGAGTATTGTTCAAAGCTGAGAACAGAGTTTTTGGGCTCTGAGTGACTCCAAAAACCTTTCCAGGCATTCTCCTTTAAATTGAATGCTGAGCGATGTTGAAAACGTGGGAATCGTGTTTCTGCGCTCTGAAAGTGTTGAAAACCGTGTTTCTGGCAATATAGATGAAACTGCACGTTGAATGATGTTAAAACCCAGGAATCGCGTTTTTGCGCTCTGAAAGTGTCGAAAACCGTGTTTCTGGCAATATCATTGAAACTGCACGCTGAATGATGTTAAAACCCGGGAATCGCGTTTTTGCGCTCTGAAAGTGTCGAAAACAGCTTTTTTGATGCACTTCTGGAAAATGAGTGCTGTGTGTTGTTCAAAGCTGGGAACAGAGTTTTTGGGCTTGGAGAGGGTGAAAATTGTGTTTCTGACAGTCTACTGAAATCTGAATGCTGAGTATTGTTCAAAGCTGGGAACAGAGTTTTTGGGCTTGGAGAGTGTGAAAATTGTGTTTCTGACAGTCTACTGAAATCTGAATGCTGAGTGTTGTTCAAAGCTGAGAACAGAGTTTTTGGGCTCTGAGTGACTCCAAAAACCTTTTCAGGCATTCTCCTTTAAATTGAATGCTGAGCGATGTTGAAAACGTGGGAATCGTGTTTTTGCGCTCTGAAAGTGTTGAAAACCGTGTTTCTGGCAATATAGTTGAAACTGCACGCTGAATGATGTTAAAACCCGGGAATCGAGTTTTTGCGTTGTGAAAGTGTCGAAAACAGCTTTTCTGATGCACTTCTGGAAAATGAGTGCTGTGTGTTGTTCAAAGCTGGGAACAGAGTTTTTGGGCTTGGAGAGTGTGAAAATTGTGTTTCTGACAGTCTACTGAAATCTGAATGCTGAGTATTGTTCAAAGCTGAGAACAGAGTTTTTGGGCTCTGAGTGACTCCAAAAACCTTTCCAGGCATTCTCCTTTAAATTGAATGCTGAGCGATGTTGAAAACGTGGGAATCATGTTTCTGCGCTCTGAAAGTGTTGAAAACCGTGTTTCTGGCAATATAGATGAAACTGCACGTTGAATGATGTTAAAACCCAGGAATCGCGTTTTTGCGCTCTGAAAGTGTCGAAAACAGGGTTTCTCGCAATATCATTGAAAATGCACGCTGAATGATGTTAAAACCCGGGAATCGCGTTTTTGCCTTGTGAAAGTGTAGAAAACGGCGTTTCTGATGCACTTCTGGAAAATGAATGCTGTGTGTTGTTCAAAGCTGGGAACAGAGTTTTTGGGCTTGGAGAGTGTGAAAATTGTGTTTCTGACAGTCTACTGAAATCTGAATGCTGAGTGTTGTTCAAAGCTGAGAACAGAGTTTTTGGGCTCTGAGTGACTCCAAAAACCTTTTCAGGCATTCTCCTTTAAATTGAATGCTGAGCGATGTTGAAAACGTGGGAATCGTGTTTTTGCGCTCTGAAAGTGTTGAAAACCGTGTTTCTGGCAATATAGTTGAAAATGCACGTTGAATGATGTTAAAACCCAGGAATCGCGTTTTTGCGCTCTGAAAGTGTCGAAAACAGGGTTTCTCGCAATATCATTGAAACTGCACGCTGAATGATGTTAAAACCCGGGAATCGCGTTTTTGCCTTGTGAAAGTGTAGAAAACGGCGTTTCTGATGCACTTCTGGAAAATGAATGCTGTGTGTTGTTCAAAGCTGGGAACAGAGTTTTTGGGCTTGGAGAGTGTGAAAATTGTGTTTCTGACAGTCTACTGAAATCTGAATGCTGAGTGTTGTTCAAAGCTGAGAACAGAGTTTTTGGGCTCTGAGTGACTCCAAAAACCTTTTCAGGCATTCTCCTTTAAATTGAATGCTGAGCGATGTTGAAAACGTGGGAATCGTGTTTTTGCGCTCTGAAAGTGTTGAAAACCGTGTTTCTGGCAATATAGTTGAAAATGCACGTTGAATGATGTTAAAACCCAGGAATCGCGTTTTTGCGCTCTGAAAGTGTCGAAAACAGGGTTTCTCGCAATATCATTGAAACTGCACGCTGAATGATGTTAAAACCCGGGAATCGCTTTTTTGCGTTGTGAAAGTGTCGAAAACGGCGTTTCTGATGCACTTCTTTAAAATGAATGCTGTGTGTTGTTCAAAGCTGGGAACAGAGTTTTTGGGCTTGGAGAGTGTGAAAATTGTGTTTCTGGCAGTCTACTGAAATCTGAATGCTGAGTGTTGTTCAAAGCTGAGAACAGAGTTTTTGGGCTCTGAGTGACTCCAAAAACCTTTTCAGGCATTCTCCTTTAAATTGAATGCTGAGCGATGTTGAAAACGTGGGAATCGTGTTTTTGCGCTCTGAAAGTGTTGAAAACCGTGTTTCTGGCAATATAGTTGAAACTGCCCGTTGAATGATGTTAAAACCCAGGAATCGCGTTTTTGCGCTCTGAAAGTGTCGAAAACAGCGTTTCTGATGCACTTCTGGAAAATGAATGCTGTGTGTTGTTCAAAGCTGGGAACAGAGTTTTTGGGCTTGGAGAGTGTGAAAATTGTGTTTCTGACAGTCTACTGAAATCTGAATGCTGAGTATTGTTCAAAGCTGAGAACAGAGTTTTTGGGCTCTGAGTGACTCCAAAAACCTTTTCAGGCATTCTCCTTTAAATTGAATGCTGAGCGATGTTGAAAACGTGGGAATCGTGTTTTTGCGCTCTGAAAGTGTTGAAAACCGTGTTTCTGGCAATATCATTGAAACTGCACGTTGAATGATGTTAAAACCCAGGAATCGCGTTTTTGCGCTCTGAAAGTGTCGAAAACAGCGTTTCTGATGCACTTCTGGAAAATGAATGCTGTGTGTTGTTCAAAGCTGGGAACAGAGTTTTTGGGCTTGGTGAGTGTGAAAATTGTGTTTCTGGCAGTCTACTGAAATCTGAATGCTGAGTGTTGTTCAAAGCTGAGAACAGAGTTTTTGGGCTCTGAGTGACTCCAAAAACCTTTTCAGGCATTCTCCTTTAAATTGAATGCTGAGCGATGTTGAAAACGTGGGAATCGTGTTTTTGCGCTCTGAAAGTGTTGAATACCGTGTTTCTGGCAATATAGTTGAAACTGCACGTTGAATGATTTTAAAACCCAGGAATCGCGTTTTTGCGCTCTGAAAGTGTCGAAAACAGGGTTTCTCGCAAAATATCATTGAAACTGCACGCTGAATGATGTTAAAACCCGGGAATCGCGTTTTTGCGTTGTGAAAGTGTAGAAAACGGCGTTTTTGATGCACTTCTGGAAAATGAATGCTGTGTGTTGTTCAAAGCTGGGAACAGAGTTTTTGGGCTTGGAGAGTGTGAAAATTGTGTTTCTGACAGTCTACTGAAATCTGAATGCTGAGTGTTGTTCAAAGCTGAGAACAGAGTTTTTGGGCTCTGAGTGACTCCAAAAACCTTTTCAGGCATTCTCCTTTAAATTGAATGCTGAGCGATGTTGAAAATGTGGGAATCGTGTTTTTGCGCTCTGAAAGTGTTGAAAACCGTGTTTCTGGCAATATAGTTGAAACTGCACGCTGAATGATGTTAAAACCCAGGAATCGCGTTTTTGCGCTCTGAAAGTGTCGAAAACAGCTTTTTTGATGCACTTCTGGAAAATGAGTGCTGTGTGTTGTTCAAAGCTGGGAACAGAGTTTTTGGGCTTGGAGAGGGTGAAAATTGTGTTTCTGACAGTCTACTGAAATCTGAATGCTGAGTATTGTTCAAAGCTGAGAACAGAGTTTTTGGGCTCTGAGTGACTCCAAAAACCTTTCCAGGCATTCTCCTTTAAATTGAATGCTGAGCGATGTTGAAAACGTGGGAATCATGTTTCTGCGCTCTGAAAGTGTTGAAAACCGTGTTTCTGGCAATATAGTTGAAAATGCACGTTGAATGATGTTAAAACCCAGGAATCGCGTTTTTGCGCTCTGAAAGTGTCGAAAACAGGGTTTCTCGCAATATCATTGAAACTGCACGCTGAATGATGTTAAAACCCGGGAATCGCTTTTTTGCGTTGTGAAAGTGTCGAAAACGGCGTTTCTGATGCACTTCTTTAAAATGAATGCTGTGTGTTGTTCAAAGCTGGGAACAGAGTTTTTGGGCTTGGAGAGTGTGAAAATTGTGTTTCTGGCAGTCTACTGAAATCTGAATGCTGAGTGTTGTTCAAAGCTGAGAACAGAGTTTTTGGGCTCTGAGTGACTCCAAACACCTTTTCAGGCATTCTCCTTTAAATTGAATGCTGAGCGATGTTGAAAACGTGGGAATCGTGTTTTTGCGCTCTGAAAGTGTTGAAAACCGTGTTTCTGGCAATATAGTTGAAACTGCACGCTGAATGATGTTAAAACCCAGGAATCGCGTTTTTGCGCTCTGAAAGTGTCGAAAACGGCTTTTTTGATGCACTTCTGGAAAATGAGTGCTGTGTGTTGTTCAAAGCTGGGAACAGAGTTTTTGGGCTTGGAGAGGGTGAAAATTGTGTTTCTGACAGTCTACTGAAATCTGAATGCTGAGTATTGTTCAAAGCTGAGAACAGAGTTTTTGGGCTCTGAGTGACTCCAAAAACCTTTCCAGGCATTCTCCTTTAAATTGAATGCTGAGCGATGTTGAAAACGTGGGAATCGTGTTTCTGCGCTCTGAAAGTGTTGAAAACCGTGTTTCTGGCAATATCATTGAAACTGCACGTTGAATGATGTTAAAACCCAGGAATCGCGTTTTTGCGCTCTGAAAGTGTCGAAAACAGCGTTTCTGATGCACTTCTGGAAAATGAATGCTGTGTGTTGTTCAAAGCTGGGAACAGAGTTTTTGGGCTTGGTGAGTGTGAAAATTGTGTTTCTGGCAGTCTACTGAAATCTGAATGCTGAGTGTTGTTCAAAGCTGAGAACAGAGTTTTTGGGCTCTGAGTGACTCCAAAAACCTTTTCAGGCATTCTCCTTTAAATTGAATGCTGAGCGATGTTGAAAACGTGGGAATCGTGTTTTTGCGCTCTGAAAGTGTTGAATACCGTGTTTCTGGCAATATAGTTGAAACTGCACGTTGAATGATTTTAAAACCCAGGAATCGCGTTTTTGCGCTCTGAAAGTGTCGAAAACAGGGTTTCTCGCAAAATATCATTGAAACTGCACGCTGAATAATGTTAAAACCCGGGAATCGCGTTTTTGCGTTGTGAAAGTGTAGAAAACGGCGTTTTTGATGCACTTCTGGAAAATGAATGCTGTGTGTTGTTCAAAGCTGGGAACAGAGTTTTTGGGCTTGGAGAGGGTGAAAATTGTGTTTCTGACAGTCTACTGAAATCTGAATGCTGAGTATTGTTCAAAGCTGAGAACAGAGTTTTTGGGCTCTGAATGACTCCAAAAACCTTTCCAGGCATTCTCCTTTAAATTGAATGCTGAGCGATGTTGAAAACGTGGGAATCGTGTTTCTGCGCTCTGAAAGTGTTGAAAACCGTGTTTCTGGCAATATCATTGAAACTGCACGTTGAATGATGTTAAAACCCAGGAATCGCGTTTTTGCGCTCTGAAAGTGTCGAAAACAGCTTTTTTGATGCACTTCTGGAAAATGAGTGCTGTGTGTTGTTCAAAGCTGGGAACAGAGTTTTTGGGCTTGGAGAGGGTGAAAATTGTGTTTCTGACAGTCTACTGAAATCTGAATGCTGAGTATTGTTCAAAGCTGAGAACAGAGTTTTTGGGCTCTGAGTGACTCCAAAAACCTTTCCAGGCATTCTCCTTTAAATTGAATGCTGAGCGATGTTGAAAACGTGGGAATCGTGTTTCTGCGCTCTGAAAGTGTTGAAAACCGTGTTTCTGGCAATATAGATGAAACTGCACGTTGAATGATGTTAAAACCCAGGAATCGCGTTTTTGCGCTCTGAAAGTGTCGAAAACAGGGTTTCTCGCAATATCATTGAAACTGCACGTTGAATGATGTTAAAACCCAGGAATCGCGTTTTTGCGCTCTGAAAGTGTCGAAAACAGCTTTTTTGATGCACTTCTGGAAAATGAGTGCTGTGTGTTGTTCAAAGCTGGGAACAGAGTTTTTGGGCTTGGAGAGGGTGAAAATTGTGTTTCTTACAGTCTACTGAAATCTGAATGCTGAGTATTGTTCAAAGCTGGGAACAGAGTTTTTGGGCTTTGAGAGTGTGAAAATTGTGTTTCTGACAGTCTACTGAAATCTGAATGCTGAGTGTTGTTCAAAGCTGAGAACAGAGTTTTTGGGCTCTGAGTGACTCCAAAAACCTTTTCAGGCATTCTCCTTTAAATTGAATGCTGAGCGATGTTGAAAACGTGGGAATCGTGTTTTTGCGCTCTGAAAGTGTTGAAAACCGTGTTTCTGGCAATATAGTTGAAAATGCACGTTGAATGATGTTAAAACCCAGGAATCGCGTTTTTGCGCTCTGAAAGTGTCGAAAACAGGGTTTCTCGCAATATCATTGAAACTGCACGCTGAATGATGTTAAAACCCGGGAATCGCTTTTTTGCGTTGTGAAAGTGTCGAAAACGGCGTTTCTGATGCACTTCTGGAAAATGAATGCTGTGTGTTGTTCAAAGCTGGGAACAGAGTTTTTGGGCTTGGAGAGTGTGAAAATTGTGTTTCTGACAGTCTACTGAAATCTGAATGCTGAGTGTTGTTCAAAGCTGAGAACAGAGTTTTTGGGCTCTGAGTGACTCCAAAAACCTTTTCAGGCATTCTCCTTTAAATTGAATGCTGAGCGATGTTGAAAATGTGGGAATCGTGTTTTTGCGCTCTGAAAGTGTTGAAAACCGTGTTTCTGGCAATATAGTTGAAACTGCACGTTGAATGATGTTAAAACCCAGGAATCGCGTTTTTGCGCTCTGAAAGTGTCGAAAACAGCTTTTTTGATGCACTTCTGGAAAATGAGTGCTGTGTGTTGTTCAAAGCTGGGAACAGAGTTTTTGGGCTTGGAGAGGGTGAAAATTGTGTTTCTGACAGTCTACTGAAATCTGAATGCTGAGTATTGTTCAAAGCTGAGAACAGAGTTTTTGGGCTCTGAGTGACTCCAAAAACCTTTCCAGGCATTCTCCTTTAAATTGAATGCTGAGCGATGTTGAAAACGTGGGAATCGTGTTTCTGCGCTCTGAAAGTGTTGAAAACCGTGTTTCTGGCAATATAGATGAAACTGCACGTTGAATGATGTTAAAACCCAGGAATCGCGTTTTTGCGCTCTGAAAGTGTCGAAAACAGGGTTTCTCGCAATATCATTGAAACTGCACGCTGAATGATGTTAAAACCCGGGAATCGCGTTTTTGCGTTGTGAAAGTGTAGAAAACGGCGTTTCTGATGCACTTCTGGAAAATGAATGCTGTGTGTTGTTCAAAGCTGGGAACAGAGTTTTTGGGCTTGGAGAGTGTGAAAATTGTGTTTCTGACAGTCTACTGAAATCTGAATGCTGAGTGTTGTTCAAAGCTGAGAACAGAGTTTTTGGGCTCTGAGTGACTCCAAAAACCTTTTCAGGCATTCTCCTTTAAATTGCATGCTGAGCGATGTTGAAAATGTGGGAATCGTGTTTTTGCGCTCTGAAAGTGTTGAAAACCGTGTTTCTGGCAATATAGTTGAAACTGCACGTTGAATGATGTTAAAACCCAGGAATCGCGTTTTTGCGCTCTGAAAGTGTCGAAAACAGGGTTTCTCGCAATATCATTGAAACTGCACGCTGAATGATGTTAAAACCCGGGAATCGCGTTTTTGCGCTCTGAAAGTGTCGAAAACAGCTTTTTTGATGCACTTCTGGAAAATGAGTGCTGTGTGTTGTTCAAAGCTGGGAACAGAGTTTTTGGGCTTGGAGAGGGTGAAAATTGTGTTTCTGACAGTCTACTGAAATCTGAATGCTGAGTATTGTTCAAAGCTGGGAACAGAGTTTTTGGGCTTTGAGAGTGTGAAAATTGTGTTTCTGACAGTCTACTGAAATCTGAATGCTGAGTGTTGTTCAAAGCTGAGAACAGAGTTTTTGGGCTCTGAGTGACTCCAAAAACCTTTTCAGGCATTCTCCTTTAAATTGAATGCTGAGCGATGTTGAAAACGTGGGAATCATGTTTCTGTGCTCTGAAAGTGTTGAAAACCGTGTTTCTGGCAATATAGATGAAACTGCACGTTGAATGATGTTAAAACCCAGGAATCGCGTTTTTGCGCTCTGAAAGTGTCGAAAACAGGGTTTCTCGCAATATCATTGAAACTGCACGCTGAATGATGTTAAAACCCGGGAATCGCGTTTTTGCCTTGTGAAAGTGTAGAAAACGGCGTTTCTGATGCACTTCTGGAAAATGAATGCTGTGTGTTGTTCAAAGCTGGGAACAGAGTTTTTGGGCTTGGAGAGTGTGAAAATTGTGTTTCTGACAGTCTACTGAAATCTGAATGCTGAGTGTTGTTCAAAGCTGAGAACAGAGTTTTTGGGCTCTGAGTGACTCCAAAAACCTTTTCAGGCATTCTCCTTTAAATTGAATGCTGAGCGATGTTGAAAACGTGGGAATCGTGTTTTTGCGCTCTGAAAGTGTTGAAAACCGTGTTTCTGGCAATATAGTTGAAAATGCACGTTGAATGATGTTAAAACCCAGGAATCGCGTTTTTGCGCTGTGAAAGTGTCGAAAACAGGGTTTCTCGCAATATCATTGAAACTGCACGCTGAATGATGTTAAAACCCGGGAATCGCTTTTTTGCCTTGTGAAAGTGTCGAAAACGGCGTTTCTGATGCACTTCTTTAACATGAATGCTGTGTGTTGTTAAAAGCTGGGAACAGAGTTTTTGGGCTTGGAGAGTGTGAAAATTGTGTTTCTGGCAGTCTACTGAAATCTGAATGCTGAGTGTTGTTCAAAGCTGAGAACAGAGTTTTTGGGCTCTGAGTGACTCCAAAAACCTTTTCAGGCATTCTCCTTTAAATTGAATGCTGAGCGATGTTGAAAACGTGGGAATCGTGTTTTTGCGCTCTGAAAGTGTTGAAAACCGTGTTTCTGGCAATATAGTTGAAACTGCACGTTGAATGATGTTAAAACCCAGGAATCGCGTTTTTGCGCTCTGAAAGTGTCGAAAACAGCGTTTCTGATGCACTTCTGGAAAATGAATGCTGTGTGTTGTTCAAAGCTGGGAACAGAGTTTTTGGGCTTGGAGAGTGTGAAAATTGTGTTTCTGACAGTCTACTGAAATCTGAATGCTGAGTATTGTTCAAAGCTGAGAACAGAGTTTTTGGGCTCTGAGTGACTCCAAAAACCTTTTCAGGCATTCTCCTTTAAATTGAATGCTGAGAGATGTTGAAAACGTGGGAATCGTGTTTTTACGCTCTGAAAGTGTTGAAAACCGTGTTTCTGGCAATATAGTTGAAAACTGCACGTTGATTGATGTTAAAACCCAGGAATCGCGTTTTTGCGCTCTGAAAGTGTCGAAAACAGCTTTTTTGATGCACTTCTGGAAAATGAGTGCTGTGTGTTGTTCAAAGCTGAGAACAGAGTTTTTGGGCTCTGAGTGACTCCAAACACCTTTTCAGGCATTCTCCTTTAAATTGAATGCTGAGCGATGTTGAAAACGTGGGAATCGTGTTTTTGCGCTCTGAAAGTGTTGAAAACCGTGTTTCTGGCAATATAGTTGAAACTGCACGCTGAATGATGTTAAAACCCAGGAATCGCGTTTTTGCGCTCTGAAGTGTCGAAAACAGCTTTTTTGATGCACTTCTGGAAAATGAGTGCTGTGTGTTGTTCAAAGCTGGGAACAGAGTTTTTGGGCTTGGAGAGGGTGAAAATTGTGTTTCTGACAGTCTACTGAAATCTGAATGCTGAGTATTGTTCAAAGCTGAGAACAGAGTTTTTGGGCTCTGAGTGACTCCAAAAACCTTTCCAGGCATTCTCCTTTAAATTGAATGCTGAGCGATGTTGAAAACGTGGGAATCGTGTTTTTGCGCTCTGAAAGTGTTGAAAACCGTGTTTCTGGCAATATAGTTGAAACTGCACGTTGAATGATTTTAAAACCCAGGAATCGCGTTTTTGCGCTCTGAAAGTGTCGAAAACAGGGTTTCTCGCAAAATATCATTGAAACTGCACGCTGAATGATGTTAAAACCCGGGAATCGCGTTTTTGCGTTGTGAAAGTGTAGAAAACGGCGTTTTTGATGCACTTCTGGAAAATGAATGCTGTGTGTTGTTCAAAGCTGGGAACAGAGTTTTTGGGCTTGGAGAGTGTGAAAATTGTGTTTCTGACAGTCTACTGAAATCTGAATGCTGAGTGTTGTTCAAAGCTGAGAACAGAGTTTTTGGGCTCTGAGTGACTCCAAAAACCTTTTCAGGCATTCTCCTTTAAATTGAATGCTGAGCGATGTTGAAAATGTGGGAATCGTGTTTTTGCGCTCTGAAAGTGTTGAAAACCGTGTTTCTGGCAATATAGTTGAAACTGCACGCTGAATGATGTTAAAACCCAGGAATCGCGTTTTTGCGCTCTGAAAGTGTCGAAAACAGCTTTTTTGATGCACTTCTGGAAAATGAGTGCTGTGTGTTGTTCAAAGCTGGGAACAGAGTTTTTGGGCTTGGAGAGGGTGAAAATTGTGTTTCTGACAGTCTACTGAAATCTGAATGCTGAGTATTGTTCAAAGCTGAGAACAGAGTTTTTGGGCTCTGAGTGACTCCAAAAACCTTTCCAGGCATTCTCCTTTAAATTGAATGCTGAGCGATGTTGAAAACGTGGGAATCGTGTTTCTGCGCTCTGAAAGTGTTGAAAACCGTGTTTCTGGCAATATAGATGAAACTGCACGTTGAATGATGTTAAAACCCAGGAATCGCGTTTTTGCGCTCTGAAAGTGTCGAAAACAGGGTTTCTCGCAATATCATTGAAACTGCACGCTGAATGATGTTAAAACCCGGGAATCGCGTTTTTGCGTTGTGAAAGTGTAGAAAACGGCGTTTCTGATGCACTTCTGGAAAATGAATGCTGTGTGTTGTTCAAAGCTGGGAACAGAGTTTTTGGGCTTGGAGAGTGTGAAAATTGTGTTTCTGACAGTCTACTGAAATCTGAATGCTGAGTGTTGTTCAAAGCTGAGAACAGAGTTTTTGGGCTCTGAGTGACTCCAAAAACCTTTTCAGGCATTCTCCTTTAAATTGCATGCTGAGCGATGTTGAAAATGTGGGAATCGTATTTTTGCGCTCTGAAAGTGTTGAAAACCGTGTTTCTGGCAATATAGCTGAAACTGCACGCTGAATGATGTTAAAACCCAGGAATCGCGTTTTTGCGCTCTGAAAGTGTCGAAAACAGGGTTTCTCGCAATATCATTGAAACTGCACGCTGAATGATGTTAAAACCCGGGAATCGCGTTTTTGCGCTCTGAAAGTGTCGAAAACAGCTTTTCTGATGCACTTCTGGAAAATGAGTGCTGTGTGTTGTTCAAAGCTGGGAACAGAGTTTTTGGGCTTGGAGAGGGTGAAAATTGTGTTTCTGACAGTCTACTGAAATCTGAATGCTGAGTATTGTTCAAAGCTGAGAACAGAGTTTTTGGGCTTTGAGAGGGTGAAAATTGTGTTTCTGACAGTCTACTGAAATCTGAATGCTGAGTGTTGTTCAAAGCTGAGAACAGAGTTTTTGGGCTCTGAGTGACTCCAAAAACCTTTTCAGGCATTCTCCTTTAAATTGAATGCTGAGCGATGTTGAAAACGTGGGAATCGTGTTTTTGCGCTCTGAAAGTGTTGAAAACCGTGTTTCTGGCAATATAGTTGAAAATGCACGTTGAATGATGTTAAAACCCAGGAATCGCGTTTTTGCGCTCTGAAAGTGTCGAAAACAGGGTTTCTCGCAATATCATTGAAACTGCACGCTGAATGATGTTAAAACCCGGGAATCGCTTTTTTGCGTTGTGAAAGTGTCGAAAACGGCGTTTCTGATGCACTTCTTTAAAATGAATGCTGTGTGTTGTTCAAAGCTGGGAACAGAGTTTTTGGGCTTGGAGAGTGTGAAAATTGTATTTCTGGCAGTCTACTGAAATCTGAATGCTGAGTGTTGTTCAAAGCTGAGAACAGAGTTTTTGGGCTCTGAGTGACTCCAAAAACCTTTTCAGGCATTCTCCTTTAAATTGAATGCTGAGCGATGTTGAAAACGTGGGAATCGTGTTTTTGCGCTCTGAAAGTGTTGAAAACCGTGTTTCTGGCAATATAGTTGAAACTGCACGTTGAATGATGTTAAAACCCAGGAATCGCGTTTTTGCGCTCTGAAAGTGTCGAAAACAGCGTTTCTGATGCACTTCTGGAAAATGAATGCTGTGTGTTGTTCAAAGCTGGGAACAGAGTTTTTGGGCTTGGAGAGTGTGAAAATTGTGTTTCTGACAGTCTACTGAAATCTGAATGCTGAGTATTGTTCAAAGCTGAGAACAGAGTTTTTGGGCTCTGAGTGACTCCAAAAACCTTTTCAGGCATTCTCCTTTAAATTGAATGCTGAGCGATGTTGAAAACGTGGGAATCGTGTTTTTACGCTCTGAAAGTGTTGAAAACCGTGTTTCTGGCAATATAGTTGAAACTGCACGTTGATTGATGTTAAAACCCAGGAATCGCGTTTTTGCGCTCTGAAAGTGTCGAAAACAGCTTTTTTGATGCACTTCTGGAAAATGAGTGCTGTGTGTTGTTCAAAGCTGGGAACAGAGTTTTTGGGCTTGGAGAGGGTGAAAATTGTGTTTCTGACAGTCTACTGAAATCTGAATGCTGAGTATTGTTCAAAGCTGAGAACAGAGTTTTTGGGCTCTGAGTGACTCCAAAAACCTTTCCAGGCATTCTCCTTTAAATTGAATGCTGAGCGATGTTGAAAACGTGGGAATCGTGTTTCTGCGCTCTGAAAGTGTTGAAAACCGTGTTTCTGGCAATATAGATGAAACTGCACGTTGAATGATGTTAAAACCCAGGAATCGCGTTTTTGCGCTCTGAAAGTGTCGAAAACCGTGTTTCTGGCAATATCATTGAAACTGCACGCTGAATGATGTTAAAACCCGGGAATCGCGTTTTTGCGCTCTGAAAGTGTCGAAAACAGCTTTTTTGATGCACTTCTGGAAAATGAGTGCTGTGTGTTGTTCAAAGCTGGGAACAGAGTTTTTGGGCTTGGAGAGGGTGAAAATTGTGTTTCTGACAGTCTACTGAAATCTGAATGCTGAGTATTGTTCAAAGCTGGGAACAGAGTTTTTGGGCTTTGAGAGTGTGAAAATTGTGTTTCTGACAGTCTACTGAAATCTGAATGCTGAGTGTTGTTCAAAGCTGAGAACAGAGTTTTTGGGCTCTGAGTGACTCCAAAAACCTTTTCAGGCATTCTCCTTTAAATTGAATGCTGAGCGATGTTGAAAACGTGGGAATCGTGTTTTTGCGCTCTGAAAGTGTTGAAAACCGTGTTTCTGGCAATATAGTTGAAACTGCACGCTGAATGATGTTAAAACCCGGGAATCGAGTTTTTGCGTTGTGAAAGTGTCGAAAACAGCTTTTCTGATGCACTTCTGGAAAATGAGTGCTGTGTGTTGTTCAAAGCTGGGAACAGAGTTTTTGGGCTTGGAGAGTGTGAAAATTGTGTTTCTGACAGTCTACTGAAATCTGAATGCTGAGTATTGTTCAAAGCTGAGAACAGAGTTTTTGGGCTCTGAGTGACTCCAAAAACCTTTCCAGGCATTCTCCTTTAAATTGAATGCTGAGCGATGTTGAAAACGTGGGAATCGTGTTTCTGCGCTCTGAAAGTGTTGAAAACCGTGTTTCTGGCAATATAGATGAAACTGCACGTTGAATGATGTTAAAACCAGGAATCGCGTTTTTGCGCTCTGAAAGTGTCGAAAACAGGGTTTCTCGCAATATCATTGAAACTGCACGCTGAATGATGTTAAAACCCGGGAATCGCGTTTTTGCGTTGTGAAAGTGTAGAAAACGGCGTTTCTGATGCACTTCTGGAAAATGAATGCTGTGTGTTGTTCAAAGCTGGGAACAGAGTTTTTGGGCTTGGAGAGTGTGAAAATTGTGTTTCTGACAGTCTACTGAAATCTGAATGCTGAGTGTTGTTCAAAGCTGAGAACAGAGTTTTTGGGCTCTGAGTGACTCCAAAAACCTTTTCAGGCATTCTCCTTTAAATTGAATGCTGAGCGATGTTGAAAACGTGGGAATCGTGTTTTTGCGCTCTGAAAGTGTTGAAAACCGTGTTTCTGGCAATATAGTTGAAAATGCACGTTGAATGATGTTAAAACCCAGGAATCGCGTTTTTGCGCTCTGAAAGTGTCGAAAACAGGGTTTCTCGCAATATCATTGAAACAGCACGCTGAATGATGTTTAAAACCCGGGAATCGCGTTTTTGCGTTGTGAAAGTGTAGAAAATGGCGTTTCTGATGCACTTCTGGAAAATGAATGCTGTGTGTTGTTCAAAGCTGGGAACAGAGTTTTTGGGCTTGGAGAGTGTGAAAATTGTGTTTCTGACAGTCTACTGAAATCTGAATGCTGAGTGTTGTTCAAAGCTGAGAACAGAGTTTTTGGGCTCTGAGTGACTCCAAAAACCTTTCCAGGCATTCTCCTTTAAATTGAATGCTGAGCGATGTTGAAAACGTGGGAATCGTGTTTTTGCGCTCTGAAAGTGTTGAAAACCGTGTTTCTGGCAATATAGTTGAAACTGCACGTTGAATGATGTTAAAACCCAGGAATCGCGTTTTTGCGCTCTGAAAGTGTCGAAAACAGGGTTTCTCGCAATATCATTGAAACTGCACGCTGAATGATGTTAAAACCCGGGAATCGCTTTTTTGCGTTGTGAAAGTGTCGAAAACGGCGTTTCTGATGCACTTCTTTAAAATGAATGCTGTGTGTTGTTCAAAGCTGGGAACAGAGTTTTTGGGCTTGGAGAGTGTGAAAATTGTGTTTCTGGCAGTCTACTGAAATCTGAATGCTGAGTGTTGTTCAAAGCTGAGAACAGAGTTTTTGGGCTCTGAGTGACTCCAAAAACCTTTTCAGGCATTCTCCTTTAAATTGAATGCTGAGCGATGTTGAAAACGTGGGAATCGTGTTTTTGCGCTCTGAAAGTGTTGAAAACCGTGTTTCTGGCAATATAGTTGAAACTGCCCGTTGAATGATGTTAAAACCCAGGAATCGCGTTTTTGCGCTCTGAAAGTGTCGAAAACAGCGTTTCTGATGCACTTCTGGAAAATGAATGCTGTGTGTTGTTCAAAGCTGGGAACAGAGTTTTTGGGCTTGGAGAGTGTGAAAATTGTGTTTCTGACAGTCTACTGAAATCTGAATGCTGAGTATTGTTCAAAGCTGAGAACAGAGTTTTTGGGCTCTGAGTGACTCCAAAAACCTTTTCAGGCATTCTCCTTTAAATTGAATGCTGAGCGATGTTGAAAACGTGGGAATCGTGTTTTTGCGCTCTGAAAGTGTTGAAAACCGTGTTTCTGGCAATATCATTGAAACTGCACGTTGAATGATGTTAAAACCCAGGAATCGCGTTTTTGCGCTCTGAAAGTGTCGAAAACAGCGTTTCTGATGCACTTCTGGAAAATGAATGCTGTGTGTTGTTCAAAGCTGGGAACAGAGTTTTGGGCTTGGTGAGTGTGAAAATTGTGTTTCTGGCAGTCTACTGAAATCTGAATGCTGAGTGTTGTTCAAAGCTGAGAACAGAGTTTTTGGGCTCTGAGTGACTCCAAAAACCTTTTCAGGCATTCTCCTTTAAATTGAATGCTGAGCGATGTTGAAAACGTGGGAATCGTGTTTTTGCGCTCTGAAAGTGTTGAATACCGTGTTTCTGGCAATATAGTTGAAACTGCACGTTGAATGATTTTAAAACCCAGGAATCGCGTTTTTGCGCTCTGAAAGTGTCGAAAACAGGGTTTCTCGCAAAATATCATTGAAACTGCACGCTGAATGATGTTAAAACCCGGGAATCGCGTTTTTGCGTTGTGAAAGTGTAGAAAACGGCGTTTTTGATGCACTTCTGGAAAATGAATGCTGTGTGTTGTTCAAAGCTGGGAACAGAGTTTTTGGGCTTGGAGAGTGTGAAAATTGTGTTTCTGACAGTCTACTGAAATCTGAATGCTGAGTGTTGTTCAAAGCTGAGAACAGAGTTTTTGGGCTCTGAGTGACTCCAAAAACCTTTTCAGGCATTCTCCTTTAAATTGAATGCTGAGCGATGTTGAAAATGTGGGAATCGTGTTTTTGCGCTCTGAAAGTGTTGAAAACCGTGTTTCTGGCAATATAGTTGAAACTGCACGCTGAATGATGTTAAACCCAGGAATCGCGTTTTTGCGCTCTGAAAGTGTCCGAAAACAGCTTTTCTGATGCACTTCTGGAAAAATGAGTGCTGTGTGTTGTTCAAAGCTGGGAACAGAGTTTTTGGGCTTGGAGAGGGTGAAAATTGTGTTTCTGACAGTCTACTGAAATCTGAATGCTGAGTATTGTTCAAAGCTGAGAACAGAGTTTTTGGGCTCTGAGTGACTCCAAAAACCTTTCCAGGCATTCTCCTTTAAATTGAATGCTGAGCGATGTTGAAAACGTGGGAATCATGTTTCTGCGCTCTGAAAGTGTTGAAAACCGTGTTTCTGGCAATATAGTTGAAAATGCACGTTGAATGATGTTAAAACCCAGGAATCGCGTTTTTGCGCTCTGAAAGTGTCGAAAACAGGGTTTCTCGCAATATCATTGAAACTGCACGCTGAATGATGTTAAAACCCGGGAATCGCTTTTTTGCGTTGTGAAAGTGTCCGAAAACGGCGTTTCTGATGCACTTCTTTAAAATGAATGCTGTGTGTTGTTCAAAGCTGGGAACAGAGTTTTTGGGCTTGGAGAGTGTGAAAATTGTGTTTCTGGCAGTCTACTGAAATCTGAATGCTGAGTGTTGTTCAAAGCTGAGAACAGAGTTTTGGGCTCTGAGTGACTCCAAAAACCTTTTCAGGCATTCTCCCTTTAAATTGAATGCTGAGCGATGTTGAAAACGTGGGAATCGTGTTTTTGCGCTCTGAAAGTGTTGAAAACCGTGTTTCTGGCAATATAGTTGAAACTGCACGCTGAATGATGTTAAAACCCAGGAATCGCGTTTTTGCGCTCTGAAAGTGTCGAAAACGGCTTTTTTGATGCACTTCTGGAAAATGAGTGCTGTGTGTTGTTCAAAGCTGGGAACAGAGTTTTTGGGCTTGGAGAGGGTGAAAATTGTGTTTCTGACAGTCTACTGAAATCTGAATGCTGAGTATTGTTCAAAGCTGAGAACAGAGTTTTTGGGCTCTGAGTGACTCCAAAAACCTTTCCAGGCATTCTCCTTTAAATTGAATGCTGAGCGATGTTGAAAACGTGGGAATCGTGTTTCTGCGCTCTGAAAGTGTTGAAAACCGTGTTTCTGGCAATATCATTGAAACTGCACGTTGAATGATGTTAAAACCCAGGAATCGCGTTTTTGCGCTCTGAAAGTGTCGCAAACAGCGTTTCTGATGCACTTCTGGAAAATGAATGCTGTGTGTTGTTCAAAGCTGGGAACAGAGTTTTTGGGCTTGGAGAGTGTGAAAATTGTGTTTCTGACAGTCTACTGAAATCTGAATGCTGAGTGTTGTTCAAAGCTGAGAAACAGAGTTTTTGGGCTCTGAGTGACTCCAAAAACCTTTCAGGCATTCTCCTTTAAATTGAATGCTGAGCGATGTTGAAAACGTGGAATCGTGTTTTTTGCGCTCTGAAAGTGTTGAATACCGTGTTTCTGGCAATATAGTTGAAACTGCACGTTGAATGATTTTAAAACCCAGGAATCGCGTTTTTGCGCTCTGAAAGTGTCGAAAACAGGGTTTCTCGCAAATATCATTGAAACTGCACGCTGAATAATGTTAAAACCCGGGAATCGCGTTTTTGCGTTGTGAAAGTGTAGAAAACGGCGTTTTTGATGCACTTCTGGAAAATGAATGCTGTGTGTTGTTCAAAGCTGGGAACAGAGTTTTTGGGCTTGGAGAGTGTGAAAATTGTGTTTCTGACAGTCTACTGAAATCTGAATGCTGAGTGTTGTTCAAAGCTGAGAACAGAGTTTTTGGGCTCTGAGTGACTCCAAAAACCTTTTCAGGCATTCTCCTTTAAATTGAATGCTGAGCGATGTTGAAAACTGTGTTTCTGGCAATATAGTTGAAACTGCACGCTGAATGATGTTAAAACCCAGGAATCGCGTTTTTGCGCTCTGAAAGTGTCCGAAAACAGCTTTTCTGATGCACTTCTGGAAAATGAGTGCTGTGTTGTTCAAAGCTGGGAACAGAGTTTTTGGGCTTGGAGAGGGTGAAAATTGTGTTTCTGACAGTCTACTGAAATCTGAATGCTGAGTATTGTTCAAAGCTGAGAACAGAGTTTTTGGGCTCTGAGTGACTCCAAAAACCTTTCCAGGCATTCTCCTTTAAATTGAATGCTGAGCGATGTTGAAAACGTGGGAATCGTGTTTCTGCGCTCTGAAAGTGTTGAAAACCGTGTTTCTGGCAATATAGATGAAACTGCACGTTGAATGATGTTAAAACCCAGGAATCGCGTTTTTGCGCTCTGAAAGTGTCGAAAACAGGGTTTCTCGCAATATCATTGAAACTGCACGCTGAATGATGTTAAAACCCGGAATCGCGTTTTTGCGCTCTGAAAGTGTCGAAAACAGGCTTTTTGATGCACTTCTGGAAAATGAGTGCTGTGTGTTGTTCAAAGCTGGGAACAGAGTTTTTGGGCTTGGAGAGGGTGAAAATTGTGTTTCTGACAGTCTACTGAAATCTGAATGCTGAGTATTGTTCAAAGCTGAACAGAGTTTTTGGGCTTGAGTGTCCAAAATTTTAGGCATTCCCTTTAAATTGAATGCTGAGTGTTGAAAGCTGGAACGAGTTTTTGGCTCTGAGTGTTGAAAACCTTTTCTGGCAATTCTAAATTGAACTGAGCGATGTTGAAAACGTGGGAATCGTGTTTTTGCGCTCTGAAAGTGTTGAAAACCGGTTTCTGGCAATATAGTTGAAACTGCACGTGAATGATGTTAAAACCCAGGAATCGCGTTTTTGCGCTCTGAAAGTGTCGAAAACAGGTTTTCTCGCACTCATTGAAACTGCACGCTGAATGATGTTAAAACCCGGGAATCGCTTTTTGCGTTGTGAAAGTGTGAAAACGGCGTTTCTGATGCACTTCTGAAATGAATGCTGTGTGTTGTTCAAAGCTGGGAACAGAGTTTTTGGGCTTGGAGAGTGTGAAAATTGTGTTTCTGACAGTCTACTGAAATCTGAATGCTGAGTGTTGTTCAAAGCTGAGAACAGAGTTTTTGGGCTCTGAGTGACTCCAAAAACCTTTTCAGGCATTCTCCTTTAAATTGAATGCTGAGCGATGTTGAAAATGTGGGAATCGTGTTTTTGCGCTCTGAAAGTGTTGAAAACCGTGTTTCTGGCAATATAGTTGAAACTGCACGTGAATGATGTTAAAACCCAGGAATCGCGTTTTTGCGCTCTGAAAGTGTCGAAAACAGCTTTTTTGATGCACTTCTGGAAAATGAGTGCTGTGTGTTGTTCAAAGCTGGGAACAGAGTTTTTGGGCTTGGAGAGGGTGAAAATTGTGTTTCTGACAGTCTACTGAAATCTGAATGCTGAGTATTGTTCAAAGCTGAGAACAGAGTTTTTGGGCTCTGAGTGACTCCAAAAACCTTTCCAGGCATTCTCCTTTAAATTGAATGCTGAGCGATGTTGAAAACGTGGGAATCGTGTTTCTGCGCTCTGAAAGTGTTGAAAACCGTGTTTCTGGCAATATAGATGAAACTGCACGTTGAATGATGTTAAAACCCAGGAATCGCGTTTTTGCGCTCTGAAAGTGTCGAAAACAGGGTTTCTCGCAATATCATTGAAACTGCACGCTGAATGATGTTAAAACCCGGGAATCGCGTTTTTGCGTTGTGAAAGTGTAGAAAACGGCGTTTCTGATGCACTTCTGGAAAATGAATGCTGTGTGTTGTTCAAAGCTGGGAACAGAGTTTTTGGGCTTGGAGAGTGTGAAAATTGTGTTTCTGACAGTCTACTGAAATCTGAATGCTGAGTGTTGTTCAAAGCTGAGAACAGAGTTTTTGGGCTCTGAGTGACTCCAAAAACCTTTTCAGGCATTCTCCTTTAAATTGCATGCTGAGCGATGTTGAAAATGTGGGAATCGTGTTTTTGCGCTCTGAAAGTGTTGAAAACCGTGTTTCTGGCAATATAGTTGAAACTGCACGTTGAATGATGTTAAAACCCAGGAATCGCGTTTTTGCGCTCTGAAAGTGTCAAAAACAGGGTTTCTCGCAATATCATTGAAACTGCACGCTGAATGATGTTAAAACCCGGGAATCGCGTTTTTGCGCTCTGAAAGTGTCGAAAACAGCTGTTTTGATGCACTTCTGGAAAATGAGTGCTGTGTGTTGTTCAAAGCTGGGAACAGAGTTTTTGGGCTTGGAGAGGGTGAAAATTGTGTTTCTGACAGTCTACTGAAATCTGAATGCTGAGTATTGTTCAAAGCTGGGAACAGAGTTTTTGGGCTTTGAGAGTGTGAAAATTGTGTTTCTGACAGTCTACTGAAATCTGAATGCTGAGTGTTGTTCAAAGCTGAGAACAGAGTTTTTGGGCTCTGAGTGACTCCAAAAACCTTTCAGGCATTCTCCTTTAAATTGAATGCTGAGCGATGTTGAAAACGTGGGAATCTTGTTTCTGCGCTCTGAAAGTGTTGAAAACCGTGTTTCTGGCAATATAGATGAAACTGCACGTTGAATGATGTTAAAACCCAGGAATCGCGTTTTTGCGCTCTGAAAGTGTCGAAAACAGGGTTTCTCGCAATATCATTGAAACTGCACGCTGAATGATGTTAAAACCCGGGAATCGCGTTTTTGCCTTGTGAAAGTGTAGAAAACGGCGTTTCTGATGCACTTCTGGAAAATGAATGCTGTGTGTTGTTCAAAGCTGGGAACAGAGTTTTTGGGCTTGGAGAGTGTGAAAATTGTGTTTCTGACAGTCTACTGAAATCTGAATGCTGAGTGTTGTTCAAAGCTGAGAACAGAGTTTTTGGGCTCTGAGTGACTCCAAAAACCTTTTCAGGCATTCTCCTTTAAATTGAATGCTGAGCGATGTTGAAAACGTGGGAATCGTGTTTTTGCGCTCTGAAAGTGTTGAAAACCGTGTTTCTGGCAATATAGTTGAAAATGCACGTTGAATGATGTTAAAACCCAGGAATCGCGTTTTTGCGCTGTGAAAGTGTCGAAAACAGGGTTTCTCGCAATATCATTGAAACTGCACGCTGAATGATGTTAAAACCCGGGAATCGCTTTTTTGCGTTGTGAAAGTGTCGAAAACGGCGTTTCTGATGCACTTCTTTAAATGAATGCTGTGTGTTGTTCAAAGCTGGGAACAGAGTTTTTGGGCTTGGAGAGTGTGAAAATTGTGTTTCTGGCAGTCTACTGAAATCTGAATGCTGAGTGTTGTTCAAAGCTGAGAACAGAGTTTTTGGGCTCTGAGTGACTCCAAAAACCTTTTCAGGCATTCTCCTTTAAATTGAATGCTGAGCGATGTTGAAAACGTGGGAATCGTGTTTTTGCGCTCTGAAAGTGTTGAAAACCGTGTTTCTGGCAATATAGTTGAAACTGCACGTTGAATGATGTTAAAACCCAGGAATCGCGTTTTTGCGCTCTGAAAGTGTCGAAAACAGCGTTTCTGATGCACTTCTGGAAAATGAATGCTGTGTGTTGTTCAAAGCTGGGAACAGAGTTTTTGGGCTTGGAGAGTGTGAAAATTGTGTTTCTGACAGTCTACTGAAATCTGAATGCTGAGTATTGTTCAAAGCTGAGAACAGAGTTTTTGGGCTCTGAGTGACTCCAAAAACCTTTTCAGGCATTCTCCTTTAAATTGAATGCTGAGCGATGTTGAAAACGTGGGAATCGTGTTTTTACGCTCTGAAAGTGTTGAAAACCGTGTTTCTGGCAATATAGTTGAAACTGCACGTTGATTGATGTTAAAACCCAGGAATCGCGTTTTTGCGCTCTGAAAGTGTCGAAAACAGCTTTTTTGATGCACTTCTGGAAAATGAGTGCTGTGTGTTGTTCAAAGCTGGGAACAGAGTTTTTGGGCTCTGAGTGACTCCAAACACCTTTTCAGGCATTCTCCTTTAAATTGAATGCTGAGCGATGTTGAAAACGTGGGAATCGTGTTTTTGCGCTCTGAAAGTGTTGAAAACCGTGTTTCTGGCAATATAGTTGAAACTGCACGCTGAATGATGTTAAAACCCAGGAATCGCGTTTTTGCGCTCTGAAAGTGTCGAAAACAGCTTTTTTGATGCACTTCTGGAAAATGAGTGCTGTGTGTTGTTCAAAGCTGGGAACAGAGTTTTTGGGCTTGGAGAGGGTGAAAATTGTGTTTCTGACAGTCTACTGAAATCTGAATGCTGAGTATTGTTCAAAGCTGAGAACAGAGTTTTTGGGCTCTGAGTGACTCCAAAAACCTTTCCAGGCATTCTCCTTTAAATTGAATGCTGAGCGATGTTGAAAACGTGGGAATCGTGTTTTTGCGCTCTGAAAGTGTTGAAAACCGTGTTTCTGGCAATATAGTTGAAACTGCACGTTGAATGATTTTAAAACCCAGGAATCGCGTTTTTGCGCTCTGAAAGTGTCGAAAACAGGGTTTCTCGCAAAATATCATTGAAACTGCACGCTGAATGATGTTAAAACCCGGGAATCGCGTTTTTGCGTTGTGAAAGTGTAGAAAACGGCGTTTCTGATGCACTTCTGGAAAATGAATGCTGTGTGTTGTTCAAAGCTGGGAACAGAGTTTTTGGGCTTGGAGAGTGTGAAAATTGTGTTTCTGACAGTCTACTGAAATCTGAATGCTGAGTGTTGTTCAAAGCTGAGAACAGAGTTTTTGGGCTCTGAGTGACTCCAAAAACCTTTTCAGGCATTCTCCTTTAAATTGAATGCTGAGCGATGTTGAAAATGTGGGAATCGTGTTTTTGCGCTCTGAAAGTGTTGAAAACCGTGTTTCTGGCAATATAGTTGAAACTGCACGCTGAATGATGTTAAAACCCAGGAATCGCGTTTTTGCGCTCTGAAAGTGTCGAAAACAGCTTTTTTGATGCACTTCTGGAAAATGAGTGCTGTGTGTTGTTCAAAGCTGGGAACAGAGTTTTTGGGCTTGGAGAGGGTGAAAATTGTGTTTCTGACAGTCTACTGAAATCTGAATGCTGAGTATTGTTCAAAGCTGAGAACAGAGTTTTTGGGCTCTGAGTGACTCCAAAAACCTTTCCAGGCATTCTCCTTTAAATTGAATGCTGAGCGATGTTGAAAACGTGGGAATCGTGTTTCTGCGCTCTGAAAGTGTTGAAAACCGTGTTTCTGGCAATATAGATGAAACTGCACGTTGAATGATGTTAAAACCCAGGAATCGCGTTTTTGCGCTCTGAAAGTGTCGAAAACAGGGTTTCTCGCAATATCATTGAAACTGCACGCTTGAATGATGTTAAAACCCGGGAATCGCGTTTTTGCGTTGTGAAAGTGTAGAAAACGGCGTTTCTGATGCACTTCTGGAAAATGAATGCTGTGTGTTGTTCAAAGCTGGGAACAGAGTTTTTGGGCTTGGAGAGTGTGAAAATTGTGTTTCTGACAGTCTACTGAAATCTGAATGCTGAGTGTTGTTCAAAGCTGAGAACAGAGTTTTTGGGCTCTGAGTGACTCCAAAAACCTTTTCAGGCATTCTCCTTTAAATTGCATGCTGAGCGATGTTGAAAATGTGGGAATCGTGTTTTTGCGCTCTGAAAGTGTTGAAAACCGTGTTTCTGGCAATATAGTTGAAACTGCACGCTGAATGATGTTAAAACCCAGGAATCGCGTTTTTGCGCTCTGAAAGTGTCAAAAACAGGGTTTCTCGCAATATCATTGAAACTGCACGCTGAATGATGTTAAAACCCGGGAATCGCGTTTTTGCGCTCTGAAAGTGTCGAAAACAGCTTTTCTGATGCACTTCTGGAAAATGAGTGCTGTGTGTTGTTCAAAGCTGGGAACAGAGTTTTTGGGCTTGGAGAGGGTGAAAATTGTGTTTCTGACAGTCTACTGAAATCTGAATGCTGAGTATTGTTCAAAGCTGGGAACAGAGTTTTTGGGCTTGGAGAGTGTGAAAATTGTGTTTCTGACAGTCTACTGAAATCTGAATGCTGAGTGTTGTTCAAAGCTGAGAACAGAGTTTTTGGGCTCTGAGTGACTCCAAAAACCTTTTCAGGCATTCTCCTTTAAATTGAATGCTGAGCGATGTTGAAAACGTGGGAATCGTGTTTTTGCGCTCTGAAAGTGTTGAAAACCGTGTTTCTGGCAATATAGTTGAAAATGCACGTTGAATGATGTTAAAACCCAGGAATCGCGTTTTTGCGCTGTGAAAGTGTCGAAAACAGGGTTTCTCGCAATATCATTGAAACTGCACGCTGAATGATGTTAAAACCCGGGAATCGCTTTTTTGCGTTGTGAAAGTGTCGAAAACGGCGTTTCTGATGCACTTCTTTAAAATGAATGCTGTGTGTTGTTCAAAGCTGGGAACAGAGTTTTTGGGCTTGGAGAGTGTGAAAATTGTATTTCTGACAGTCTACTGAAATCTGAATGCTGAGTGTTGTTCAAAGCTGAGAACAGAGTTTTTGGGCTCTGAGTGACTCCAAAAACCTTTTCAGGCATTCTCCTTTAAATTGAATGCTGAGCGATGTTGAAAACGTGGGAATCGTGTTTTTGCGC
>NW_023494629.1:0-39350 GCF_013368585.1 Megalops cyprinoides | reverse complement strand
CTCCAAAAACCTTTCCAGGCATTCTCCTTTAAATTGAATGCTGAGCGATGTTGAAAACGTGGGAATCGTGTTTTTGCGCTCTGAAAGTGTTGAAAACCGTGTTTCTGGCAATATAGATGAAACTGCACGTTGAATGATGTTAAAACCCAGGAATCGCGTTTTTGCGCTCTGAAAGTGTCGAAAACAGGGTTTCTCGCAATATCATTGAAACTGCACGGTGAATGATGTTAAAACCCGGGAATCGCGTTTTTGCGTTGTGAAAGTGTAGAAAACGGCGTTTCTGATGCACTTCTGGAAAATGAATGTTGTGTGTTGTTCAAAGCTGGGAACAGAGTTTTTGGGCTTGGAGAGTGTGAAAATTGTGTTTCTGACAGTCTACTGAAATCTGAATGCTGAGTATTGTTCAAAGCTGGGAACAGAGTTTTTGGGCTTTGAGAGTGTGAAAATTGTGTTTCTGGCAGTCTACTGAAATCTGAATGCTGAGTATTGTTCAAAGCTGAGAACAGAGTTTTTGGGCTCTGAGTGACTCCAAAAACCTTTCCAGGCATTCTCCTTTAAATTGAATGCTGAGCGATGTTGAAAACGTGGGAATCGTGTTTTTGCGCTCTGAAAGTGTTGAAAACCGTGTTTCTGGCAATATAGTTGAAACTGCACGTTGAATGATGTTAAAACCCAGGAATCGTGTTTTTGCGCTCTGAAAGTGTCGAAAACAGGGTTTCTCGCAATATCATTGAAACTGCACGTTGAATGATGTTAAAACCCAGGAATCGCGTTTTTGCGCTCTGAAAGTGTCGAAAACAGCTTTTCTGATGCACTTCTGGAAAATGAATGCTGTGTGTTGTTCAAAGCTGGGAACAGTGTTTTTGGGCTTGGAGAGTGTGAAAATTGTGTTTCTGACAGTCTACTGAAATCTGAATGCTGAGTGTTGTTCAAAGCTGAGAACAGAGTTTTTGGGCTCTGAGTGACTCCAAAAACCTTTTCAGGCATTCTCCTTTAAATTGAATGCTGAGCGATGTTGAAAACGTGGGAATCGTGTTTTTGCGCTCTGAAAGTGTTGAAAACCGTGTTTCTGGCAATATAGTTGAAACTGCACGTTGAATGATGTTAAAACCCGGGAATCGCGTTTTTGCGCTCTGAAAGTGTCGAAAACAGGATTTCTCGCAATATCATTGAAACTGCATGCTGAATGATGTTAAATCCCGGGAATCGCGTTTTTGCGTTGTGAAAGTGTAGAAAACGGCGTTTCTGATGCACTTCTTGAAAATGAATGCTGTGTGTTGTTCAAAGCTGGGAACAGAGTTTTTGGGCTTGGAGAGTGTGAAAATTGTGTTTCTGACAGTCTACTGAAATCTGAATGCTGAGTGTTGTTCAAAGCTGAGAACAGAGTTTTTGGGCTCTGAGTGACTCCAAAAACCTTTCCAGGCATTCTCCTTTAAATTGAATGCTGAGTGATGTTGAAAACGTGGGAATCGTGTTTTTGCGCTCTGAAAGTGTTGAAAACCGTGTTTCTGGCAATATAGTTGAAACTGCACGTTGAATGATGTTAAAACCCAGGAATCGCGTTTTTGCGCTCTGAAAGTGTCGAAAACAGCTTTTCTGATGCACTTCTGGAAAATGAGTGCAGTGTGTTGTTCAAAGCTGGGAACAGAGTTTTTGTGCTTGGAGAGTGTGAAAATTGTGTTTCTGACAGTCTACTGAAATCTGAATGCTGAGTATTGTTCAAAGCTGAGAACAGAGTTTTTGGGCTCTGAGTGACTCCAAAAACCTTTCCAGGCATTCTCCTTTAAATTGAATGCTGAGCGATGTTGAAAACGTGGGAATCGTGTTTCTGCGCTCTGAAAGTGTTGAAAACCGTGTTTCTGGCAATATAGATGAAACTGCACGCTGAATGATGTTAAAACCCAGGAATCGCGTTTTTGCGCTCTGAAAGTGTCGAAAACAGGGTTTCTCGCAATATCATTGAAAGTGCATGCTGAATGATGTTAAAACCCAGGAATCGCGTTTTTGCGCTCTGAAAGTGTCGAAAACAGCTTTTTTGATGCACTTCTGGAAAATGAGTGCTGTGTGTTGTTCAAAGCTGGGAACAGAGTTTTTGGGCTTGGAGAGTGTGAAAATTGTGTTTCTGACAGTCTACTGAAATCTGAATGCTGAGTATTGTTCAAAGCTGAGAACAGAGTTTTTGGGCTCTGAGTGACTCCAAAAACCTTTCCAGGCATTCTCCTTTAAATTGAATGCTGAGCGATGTTGAAAACGTGGGAATCGTGTTTCTGCGCTCTGAAAGTGTTGAAAACCGTGTTTCTGGCAATATAGATGAAACTGCACGTTGAATGATGTTAAAACCCAGGAATCGCGTTTTTGCGCTCTGAAAGTGTCGAAAACAGGGTTTCTCGCAATATCATTGAAACTGCACGCTGAATGATGTTAAAACCCGGGAATCGCGTTTTTGCGTTGTGAAAGTGTAGAAAACGGCGTTTCTGATGCACTTCTGGAAAATGAATGCTGTGTGTTGTTCAAAGCTGGGAACAGAGTTTTTGGGCTTGGAGAGTGTGAAAATTGTGTTTCTGACAGTCTACTGAAATCTGAATGCTGAGTATTGTTCAAAGCTGAGAACAGAGTTTTTGGGCTCTGAGTGACTCCAAAAACCTTTCCAGGCATTCTCCTTTAAATTGAATGCTGAGCGATGTTGAAAACGTGGGAATCGTGTTTTTGCGCTCTGAAAGTGTTGAAAACCGTGTTTCTGGCAATATAGTTGAAAATGCACGTTGAATGATGTTAAAACCCAGGAATAGCGTTTTTGCGCTCTGAAAGTGTCGAAAACAGCTTTTCTGATGCACTTCTGGAAAATGAGTGCAGTGTGTTGTTCAAAGCTGGGAACAGAGTTTTTGGGCTTGGAGAGTGTGAAAATTGTGTTTCTGACAGTCTACTGAAATCTGAATGCTGAGTATTGTTCAAAGCTGAGAACAGAGTTTTTGGGCTCTGAGTGACTCCAAAAACCTTTCCAGGCATTCTCCTTTAAATTGAATGCTGAGCGATGTTGAAAACGTGGGAATCGTGTTTCTGCGCTCTGAAAGTGTTGAAAACCGTGTTTCTGGCAATATAGATGAAACTGCACGCTGAATGATGTTAAAACACAGGAATCGCGTTTTTGCGCTCTGAAAGTGTCGAAAACAGGGTTTCTCGCAATATCATTGAAAGTGCATGCTGAATGATGTTAAAACCCAGGAATCGCGTTTTTGCGCTCTGAAAGTGTCGAAAAGAGCTTTTTGATGCACTTCTGGAAAATGAGTGCTGTGTGTTGTTCAAAGCTGGGAACAGAGTTTTTGGGCTTGGAGAGGGTGAAAATTGTGTTTCTGACAGTCTACTGAAATCTGAATGCTGAGTATTGTTCAAAGCTGAGAACAGAGTTTTTGGGCTCTGAGTGACTCCAAAAACCTTTCCAGGCATTCTCCTTTAAATTGAATGCTGAGCGATGTTGAAAACATGGGAATCGTGTTTCTGCGCTCTGAAAGTGTTGAAAACCGTGTTTCTGGCAATATAGATGAAACTGCACGTTGAATGATGTTAAAACCCAGGAATCGCGTTTTTGCGCTCTGAAAGTGTCGAAAACAGGGTTTCTCGCAATATCATTGAAAATGCACGTTGAATGATGTTAAAACCCAGGAATAGCGTTTTTGCGCTCTGAAAGTGTCGAAAACAGCTTTTCTGATGCACTTCTGGAAAATGAGTGCAGTGTGTTGTTCAAAGCTGGGAACAGAGTTTTTGGGCTTGGAGAGTGTGAAAATTGTGTTTCTGACAGTCTACTGAAATCTGAATGCTGAGTATTGTTCAAAGCTGAGAACAGAGTTTTTGGGCTCTGAGTGACTCCAAAAACCTTTCCAGGCATTCTCCTGTAAATTGAATGCTGAGCGATGTTGAAAACGTGGGAATCGTGTTTCTGCGCTCTGAAAGTGTTGAAAACCGTGTTTCTGGCAATATAGATGAAACTGCACGCTGAATGATGTTAAAACCCAGGAATCGCGTTTTTGCGCTCTGAAAGTGTCGAAAACAGGGTTTCTCGCAATATCATTGAAAGTGCATGCTGAATGATGTTAAAACTCAGGAATCGCGTTTTTGCGCTCTGAAAGTGTCGAAAACAGCTTTTTTGATGCACTTCTGGAAAATGAGTGCTGTGTGTTGTTCAAAGCTGGGAACAGAGTTTTTGGGCTTGGAGAGGGTGAAAATTGTGTTTCTGACAGTCTACTGAAATCTGAATGCTGAGTATTGTTCAAAGCTGAGAACAGAGTTTTTGGGCTCTGAGTGACTCCAAAAACCTTTCCAGGCATTCTCCTTTAAATTGAATGCTGAGCGATGTTGAAAACGTGGGAATCGTGTTTCTGCGCTCTGAAAGTTTTGAAAACCGTGTTTCTGGCAATATAGATGAAACTGCACGTTGAATGATGTTAAAACCCAGGAATCGCGTTTTTGCGCTCTGAAAGTGTCGAAAACAGGGTTTCTCGCAATATCATTGAAACTGCACGCTGAATGATGTTAAAACCCGGGAATCGCGTTTTGCGTTGTGAAAGTGTAGAAAACGGCGTTTCTGATGCACTTCTGGAAAATGAATGCTGTGTGTTGTTCAAAGCTGGGAACAGAGTTTTTGGGCTTGGAGAGTGTGAAAATTGTGTTTCTGACAGTCTACTGAAATCTGAATGCTGAGTATTGTTCAAAGCTGAGAACAGAGTTTTTGGGCTCTGAGTGACTCCAAAAACCTTTCCAGGCATTCTCCTTTAAATTGAATGCTGAGCGATGTTGAAAACGTGGGAATCGTGTTTTTGCGCTCTGAAAGTGTTGAAAACCGTGTTTCTGGCAATATAGATGAAACTGCACGTTGAATGATGTTAAAACCCAGGAATCGCGTTTTTGCGCTCTGAAAGTGTCGAAAACAGGGTTTCTCGCAATATCATTGAAACTGCACGCTGAATGATGTTAAAACCCGGGAATCGCGTTTTTGCGTTGTGAAAGTGTATAAAACGGCGTTTCTGATGCACTTCTGGAAAATGAATGCTGTGTGTTGTTCAAAGCTGGGAACAGAGTTTTTGGGCTTGGAGAGGGTGAAAATTGTGTTTCTGACAGTCTACTGAAATCTGAATGCTGAGTATTGTTCAAAGTTGAGAACAGAGTTTTTGGGCTCTGAGTGACTCCAAAAACCTTTTCAGGCATTCTCCTTTAAATTGAATGCTGAGCGATGTTGAAAACGTGGGAATCGTGTTTTTGCGCTCTGAAAGTGTTGAAAACCGTGTTTCTGGCAATATAGTTGAAACTGCACGCTGAATGATGTTAAAACCCAGGAATCGCGTTTTTGCGCTCTGAAAGTGTCGAAAACAGCTTTTTTGATGCACTTCTGGAAAATGAGTGCTGTGTGTTGTTCAAAGCTGGGAACAGAGTTTTTGGGCTTGGAGAGGGTGAAAATTGTGTTTCTGACAGTCTACTGAAATCTGAATGCTGAGTGTTGTTCAAAGCTGAGAACAGAGTTTTTGGGCTCTGAATGACTCCAAAAACCTTTTCAGGCATTCTCCTTTAAATTGAATGCTGAGCGATGTTGAAAACGTGGGAATCGTGTTTTTGCGCTCTGAAAGTGTTGAAAACCGTGTTTCTGGCAATATAGTTGAAACTGCACGCTGAATGATGTTAAAACCCGGGAATCGTGTTTTTGCGTTGTGAAAGTGTCGAAAACTGCGTTTCTGATGCACTTCTGGAAAATGAATGCTGTGTGTTGTTCAAAGCTGGGAACAGAGTTTTTGGGCTTGGAGAGTGTGAAAATTGTGTTTCTGACAGTCTACTGAAATCTGAATGCTGAGTGTTGTTCAAAGCTGAGAACAGAGTTTTTGGGCTCTGAGTGACTCCAAAAACCTTTCCAGGCATTCTCCTTTAAATTGAATGCTGAGCGATGTTGAAAACGTGGGAATCGTGTTTTTGCGCTCTGAAAGTGTTGAAAACTGTGTTTCTGGCAATATAGTTGAAACTGCACGCTGAATGATGTTAAAACCCGGGAATCGCGTTTTTACGTTGTGAAAGTGTCGAAAACGGCGTTTCTGATGCACTTCTTTAAAATGAATGCTGTGTGTTGTTCAAAGCTGGGACCAGAGTTTTTGGGCTTGGAGAGTGTGAAAATTGTGTTTCTGACAGTCTACTGAAATCTGAATGCTGAGTGCTGTTCAAAGCTGAGAACAGAGTTTTTGGGCTCTGAGTGACTCCAAAAACCTTTTCAGGCATTCTCCTTTAAATTGCATGCTGAGCGATGTTGAAAATGTGGGAATCGTGTTTTTGCGCTCTGAAAGTGTTGAAAACCGTGTTTCTGGCAATATAGTTGAAACTGCACGCTGAATGATGTTAAAACCCAGGAATCGCGTTGTTGCGCTCTGAAAGTGTCAAAAACAGGTTTTCTCGCAATATCATTGAAACTGCACGCTGAATGATGTTAAAACCCGGGAATCGCGTTTTTGCCTTGTGAAATTGTAGAAAACGGCGTTTCTGATGCACTTCTGGAAAATGAATGCTGTGTGTTGTTCAAAGCTGGGAACAGAGTTTTTGGGCTTGGAGAGTGTGAAAATTGTGTTTCTGACAGTCTACTGAAATCTGAATGCTGAGTGTTGTTCAAAGCTGAGAACAGAGTTTTTGGGCTCTGAATGACTCCAAAAACCTTTTCAGGCATTCTCCTTTAAATTGAATGCTGAGCGATGTTGAAAACGTGGGAATCGTGTTTTTGCGCTCTGAAAGTGTTGAAAACTGTGTTTCTGGCAATATAGTTGAAACTGCACGCTGAATGATGTTAAAACCCGGGAATCGCGTTTTTACGTTGTGAAAGTGTCGAAAACGGCGTTTCTGATGCACTTCTTTAAAATGAATGCTGTGTGTTGTTCAATGCTGGGAACAGAGTTTTTGGGCTTGGAGAGTGTGAAAATTGTGTTTCTGGCAGTCTACTGAAATCTGAATGCTGAGTGTTGTTCAAAGCTGAGAACAGAGTTTTTGGGCTCTGAGAGACTCCAAAAACCTTTTCAGGCATTCCCCTTTAAATTGAATGCTGAGCGATGTTGAAAACGTGAGAATCGTGTTTTTGCGCTCTGAAAGTGTTGAAAACCGTGTTTCTGGCAATATAGTTGAAAATGCACGTTGAATGATGTTAAAACCCAGGAATAGCGTTTTTGCGCTCTGAAAGAGTCGAAAACAGGGTTTCTCGCAATATCATTGAAACTGCACGCTGAATGATTTTAAAACCCGGGAATCGCGTTTTTGCCTTGTGAAAGTGTAGAAAACGGCGTTTCTGATGCACTTCTGGAAAATGAATGCTGTGTGTTGTTCAAAGCTGGGAACAGAGTTTTTGGGCTTGGAGAGGGTGAAAATTGTGTTTCTGACAGTCTACTGAAATCTGAATGCTGAGTGTTGTTCAAAGCTGAGAACAGAGTTTTTGGGCTCTGAATGACTCCAAAAACCTTTTCAGGCATTCTCCTTTAAATTGAATGCTGAGCGATGTTGAAAACGTGGGAATCGTGTTTTTGCGCTCTGAAAGTGTTGAAAACCGTGTTTCTGGCAATATAGTTGAAACTGCACGCTGAATGATGTTAAAACCCGGGAATCGCGTTTTTACGTTGTGAAAGTGTCGAAAACGGCGTTTCTGATGCACTTCTTTAAAATGAATGCTGTGTGTTGTTCAATGCTGGGAACAGAGTTTTTGGGCTTGGAGAGTGTGAAAATTGTGTTTCTGGCAGTCTACTGAAATCTGAATGCTGAGTGTTGTTCAAAGCTGAGAACAGAGTTTTTGGGCTCTGAGAGACTCCAAAAACCTTTTCAGGCATTCCCCTTTAAATTGAATGCTGAGCGATGTTGAAAACGTGAGAATCGTGTTTTTGCGCTCTGAAAGTGTTGAAAACCGTGTTTCTGGCAATATAGTTGAAAATGCACGTTGAATGATGTTAAAACCCAGGAATAGCGTTTTTGCGCTCTGAAAGAGTCGAAAACAGGGTTTCTCGCAATATCATTGAAACTGCACGCTGAATGATTTTAAAACCCGGGAATCGCGTTTTTGCCTTGTGAAAGTGTAGAAAACGGCGTTTCTGATGCACTTCTGGAAAATGAATGCTGTGTGTTGTTCAAAGCTGGGAACAGAGTTTTTGGGCTTGGAGAGTGTGAAAATTGTGTTTCTGACAGTCTACTGAAATCTGAATGCTGAGTGTTGTTCAAAGCTGAGAACAGAGTTTTTGGGCTTGGAGAGTGTGAAAATTGTGTTTCTGACAGTCTACTGAAATCTGAATGCTGAGTGTTGTTCAAAGCTGAGAACAGAGTTTTTGGGCTCTGAGTGACTCCAAAAACCTTTTCAGGCATTCTCCTTTAAATTGAATGCTGAGCGATGTTGAAAACGTGGGAATCGTGTTTTTGCGCTCTGAAAGTGTTGAAAACCGTGTTTCTGGCAATATAGTTGAAAATGCACGTTGAATGATGTTAAAACCCAGGAATAGCGTTTTTGCGCTCTGAAAGTGTCGAAAACAGCTTTTCTGATGCACTTCTGGAAAATGAGTGCTGTGTGTTGTTCAAAGCTGGGAACAGAGTTTTTGGGCTTGGAGAGTGTGAAAATTGTGTTTCTGACAGTCTACTGAAATCTGAATGCTGAGTATTGTTCAAAGCTGAGAACAGAGTTTTTGGGCTCTGAGTGACTCCAAAAACCTTTCCAGGCATTCTCCTTTAAATTGAATGCTGAGCGATGTTGAAAACGTGGGAATCGTGTTTCTGCGCTCTGAAAGTGTTGAAAACCGTGTTTCTGGCAATATAGATGAAAGTGCACGTTGAATGATGTTAAAACCCAGGAATCGCGTTTTTGCGCTCTGAAAGTGTCGAAAACAGGGTTTCTCGCAATATCATTGAAACTGCACGCTGAATGATGTTAAAACCCGGGAATCGCGTTTTTGCGTTGTGAAAGTGTAGAAAACGGCGTTTCTGATGCACTTCTGGAAAATGAATGCTGTGTGTTGTTCAAAGCTGGGAACAGAGTTTTTGGGCTTGGAGAGTGTGAAAATTGTGTTTCTGACAGTCTACTGAAATCTGAATGCTGAGTATTGTTCAAAGCTGAGAACAGAGTTTTTGGGCTCTGAGTGACTCCAAAAACCTTTCCAGGCATTCTCCTTTAAATTGAATGCTGAGCGATGTTGAAAACGTGGGAATCGTGTTTTTGCGCTCTGAAAGTGTTGAAAACCGTGTTTCTGGCAATATAGATGAAACTGCACGTTGAATGATGTTAAAACCCAGGAATCGCGTTTTTGCGCTCTGAAAGTGTCGAAAACAGGGTTTCTCGCAATATCATTGAAACTGCACGCTGAATGATGTTAAAACCCGGGAATCGCGTTTTTGCGTTGTGAAAGTGTAGAAAACGGCGTTTCTGATGCACTTCTGGAAAATGAGTGCTGTGTGTTGTTCAAAGCTGGGAACAGAGTTTTTGGGCTTGGAGAGGGTGAAAATTGTGTTTCTGACAGTCTACTGAAATCTGAATGCTGAGTATTGTTCAAAGTTGAGAACAGAGTTTTTGGGCTCTGAGAGACTCCAAAAACCTTTTCAGGCATTCCCCTTTAAATTGAATGCTGAGCGATGTTGAAAACGTGAGAATCGTGTTTTTGCGCTCTGAAAGTGTTGAAAACCGTGTTTCTGGCAATATAGTTGAAAATGCACGTTGAATGATGTTAAAACCCAGGAATAGCGTTTTTGCGCTCTGAAAGAGTCGAAAACAGGGTTTCTCGCAATATCATTGAAACTGCACGCTGAATGATTTTAAAACCCGGGAATCGCGTTTTTGCCTTGTGAAAGTGTAGAAAACGGCGTTTCTGATGCACTTCTGGAAAATGAATGCTGTGTGTTGTTCAAAGCTGGGAACAGAGTTTTTGGGCTTGGAGAGTGTGAAAATTGTGTTTCTGACAGTCTACTGAAATCTGAATGCTGAGTGTTGTTCAAAGCTGAGAACAGAGTTTTTGGGCTCTGAATGACTCCAAAAACCTTTTCAGGCATTCTCCTTTAAATTGAATGCTGAGCGATGTTGAAAACGTGGGAATCGTGTTTTTGCGCTCTGAAAGTGTTGAAAACCGTGTTTCTGGCAATATAGTTGAAACTGCACGCTGAATGATGTTAAAACCCGGGAATCGTGTTTTTGCGTTGTGAAAGTGTCGAAAACTGCGTTTCTGATGCACTTCTGGAAAATGAATGCTGTGTGTTGTTCAAAGCTGGGAACAGAGTTTTTGGGCTTGGAGAGTGTGAAAATTGTGTTTCTGACAGTCTACTGAAATCTGAATGCTGAGTGTTGTTCAAAGCTGAGAACAGAGTTTTTGGGCTCTGAGTGACTCCAAAAACCTTTCCAGGCATTCTCCTTTAAATTGAATGCTGAGCGATGTTGAAAACGTGGGAATCGTGTTTTTGCGCTCTGAAAGTGTTGAAAACTGTGTTTCTGGCAATATAGTTGAAACTGCACGCTGAATGATGTTAAAACCCGGGAATCGCGTTTTTACGTTGTGAAAGTGTCGAAAACAGCTTTTCTGATGCACTTCTGGAAAATGAGTGCTGTGTGTTGTTCAAAGCTGGGAACAGAGTTTTTGGGCTTGGAGAGTGTGAAAATTGTGTTTCTGGCAGTCTACTGAAATCTGAATGCTGAGTGTTGTTCAAAGCTGAGAACAGAGTTTTTGGGCTCTGAGAGACTCCAAAAACCTTTTCAGGCATTCCCCTTTAAATTGAATGCTGAGCGATGTTGAAAACGTGAGAATCGTGTTTTTGCGCTCTGAAAGTGTTGAAAACCGTGTTTCTGGCAATATAGTGAAAATGCACGTTGAATGATGTTAAAACCCAGGAATAGCGTTTTTGCGCTCTGAAAGTGTCGAAAACAGGGTTTCTCGCAATATCATTGAAACTGCACGCTGAATGATTTTAAAACCCGGGAATCGCGTTTTTGCCTTGTGAAAGTGTAGAAAACGGCGTTTCTGATGCACTTCTGGAAAATGAATGCTGTGTGTTGTTCAAAGCTGGGAACAGAGTTTTTGGGCTTGGAGAGTGTGAAAATTGTGTTTCTGACAGTCTACTGAAATCTGAATGCTGAGTGTTGTTCAAAGCTGAGAACAGAGTTTTTGGGCTTGGAGAGTGTGAAAATTGTGTTTCTGGCAGTCTACTGAAATCTGAATGCTGAGTGTTGTTCAAAGCTGAGAACAGAGTTTTTGGGCTCTGAGTGACTCCAAAAACCTTTTCAGGCATTCTCCTTTAAATTGAATGCTGAGCGATGTTGAAAACGTGGGAATCGTGTTTTTGCGCTCTGAAAGTGTTGAAAACCGTGTTTCTGGCAATATAGTTGAAAATGCACGTTGAATGATGTTAAAACCCAGGAATAGCGTTTTTGCGCTCTGAAAGTGTCGAAAACAGCTTTTCTGATGCACTTCTGGAAAATGAGTGCAGTGTGTTGTTCAAAGCTGGGAACAGAGTTTTTGGGCTTGGAGAGTGTGAAAATTGTGTTTCTGACAGTCTACTGAAATCTGAATGCTGAGTGTTGTTCAAAGCTGAGAACAGAGTTTTTGGGCTTGGAGAGTGTGAAAATTGTGTTTCTGGCAGTCTACTGAAATCTGAATGCTGAGTGTTGTTCAAAGCTGAGAACAGAGTTTTTGGGCTCTGAGTGACTCCAAAAACCTTTTCAGGCATTCTCCTTTAAATTGAATGCTGAGCGATGTTGAAAACGTGGGAATCGTGTTTTTGCGCTCTGAAAGTGTTGAAAACCGTGTTTCTGGCAATATAGTTGAAAATGCACGTTGAATGATGTTAAAACCCAGGAATAGCGTTTTTGCGCTCTGAAAGTGTCGAAAACAGCTTTTCTGATGCACTTCTGGAAAATGAGTGCAGTGTGTTGTTCAAAGCTGGGAACAGAGTTTTTGGGCTTGGAGAGTGTGAAAATTGTGTTTCTGACAGTCTACTGAAATCTGAATGCTGAGTGTTGTTCAAAGCTGAGAACAGAGTTTTTGGGCTCTGAGTGACTCCAAAAACCTTTCCAGGCATTCTCCTTTAAACTGAATGCTGAGCGATGTTGAAAACGTGGGAATCGTGTTTCTGCGCTCTGAAAGTGTTGAAAACCGTGTTTCTGGCAATATAGATGAAACTGCACGCTGAATGATGTTAAAACCCAGGAATCGCGTTTTTGCGCTCTGAAAGTGTCGAAAACAGGGTTTCTCGCAATATCATTGAAAGTGCATGCTGAATGATGTTAAAACCCAGGAATCGCGTTCTTGCGCTCTGAAAGTGTCGAAAACAGCTTTTTTGATGAACTTCTGGAAAATGAGTGCTGTGTGTTGTTCAAAGCTGGGAACAGAGTTTTTGGGCTTGGAGAGTGTGAAAATTGTGTTTCTGACAGTCTACTGAAATCTGAATGCTGAGTATTGTTCAAAGCTGAGAACAGAGTTTTTGGGCTCTGAGTGACTCCAAAAACCTTTCCAGGCATTCTCCTTTAAATTGAATGCTGAGCGATGTTGAAAACGTGGGAATCGTGTTTTTGCGCTCTGAAAGTGTTGAAAACCGTGTTTCTGGCAATATAGATGAAACTGCACGTTGAATGATGTTAAAACCCAGGAATCGCGTTTTTGCGCTCTGAAAGTGTCGAAAACAGGGTTTCTCGCAATATCATTGAAACTGCACGCTGAATGATGTTAAAACCCGGGAATCGCGTTTTTGCGTTGTGAAAGTGTAGAAAACGGCGTTTCTGATGCACTTCTGGAAAATGAATGTTGTGTGTTGTTCAAAGCTGGGAACAGAGTTTTTGGGCTTGGAGAGTGTGAAAATTGTGTTTCTGACAGTCTACTGAAATCTGAATGCTGAGTATTGTTCAAAGCTGGGAACAGAGTTTTTGGGCTTTGAGAGTGTGAAAATTGTGTTTCTGGCAGTCTACTGAAATCTGAATGCTGAGTATTGTTCAAAGCTGAGAACAGAGTTTTTGGGCTCTGAGTGACTCCAAAAACCTTTCCAGGCATTCTCCTTTAAATTGAATGCTGAGCGATGTTGAAAACGTGGGAATCGTGTTTTTGCGCTCTGAAAGTGTTGAAAACCGTGTTTCTGGCAATATAGTTGAAACTGCACGTTGAATGATGTTAAAACCCAGGAATCGTGTTTTTGCGCTCTGAAAGTGTCGAAAACAGGGTTTCTCGCAATATCATTGAAACTGCACGTTGAATGATGTTAAAACCCAGGAATCGCGTTTTTGCGCTCTGAAAGTGTCGAAAACAGCTTTTCTGATGCACTTCTGGAAAATGAATGCTGTGTGTTGTTCAAAGCTGGGAACAGTGTTTTTGGGCTTGGAGAGTGTGAAAATTGTGTTTCTGACAGTCTACTGAAATCTGAATGCTGAGTGTTGTTCAAAGCTGAGAACAGAGTTTTTGGGCTCTGAGTGACTCCAAAAACCTTTTCAGGCATTCTCCTTTAAATTGAATGCTGAGCGATGTTGAAAACGTGGGAATCGTGTTTTTGCGCTCTGAAAGTGTTGAAAACCGTGTTTCTGGCAATATAGTTGAAACTGCACGTTGAATGATGTTAAAACCCGGGAATCGCGTTTTTGCGCTCTGAAAGTGTCGAAAACAGGATTTCTCGCAATATCATTGAAACTGCATGCTGAATGATGTTAAATCCCGGGAATCGCGTTTTTGCGTTGTGAAAGTGTAGAAAACGGCGTTTCTGATGCACTTCTGGAAAATGAATGCTGTGTGTTGTTCAAAGCTGGGAACAGAGTTTTTGGGCTTGGAGAGTGTGAAAATTGTGTTTCTGACAGTCTACTGAAATCTGAATGCTGAGTGTTGTTCAAAGCTGAGAACAGAGTTTTTGGGCTCTGAGTGACTCCAAAAACCTTTCCAGGCATTCTCCTTTAAATTGAATGCTGAGTGATGTTGAAAACGTGGGAATCGTGTTTTTGCGCTCTGAAAGTGTTGAAAACCGTGTTTCTGGCAATATAGTTGAAACTGCACGCTGAATGATGTTAAAACCCAGGAATCGCGTTTTTGCGCTCTGAAAGTGTCGAAAACAGCTTTTTTGATGCACTTCTGGAAAATGAGTGCTGTGTGTTGTTCAAAGCTGGGAACAGAGTTTTTGGGCTTGGAGAGGGTGAAAATTGTGTTTCTGACAGTCTACTGAAATCTGAATGCTGAGTGTTGTTCAAAGCTGCGAACAGAGTTTTTGGGCTCTGAATGACTCCAAAAACCTTTTCAGGCATTCTCCTTTAAATTGAATGCTGAGCGATGTTGAAAACGTGGGAATCGTGTTTTTGCGCTCTGAAAGTGTTGAAAACCGTGTTTCTGGCAATATAGTTGAAACTGCACGCTGAATGATGTTAAAACCCGGGAATCGTGTTTTTGCGTTGTGAAAGTGTCGAAAACTGCGTTTCTGATGCACTTCTGGAAAATGAATGCTGTGTGTTGTTCAAAGCTGGGAACAGAGTTTTTGGGCTTGGAGAGTGTGAAAATTGTGTTTCTGACAGTCTACTGAAATCTGAATGCTGAGTGTTGTTCAAAGCTGAGAACAGAGTTTTTGGGCTCTGAGTGACTCCAAAAACCTTTCCAGGCATTCTCCTTTAAATTGAATGCTGAGCGATGTTGAAAACGTGGGAATCGTGTTTTTGCGCTCTGAAAGTGTTGAAAACTGTGTTTCTGGCAATATAGTTGAAACTGCACGCTGAATGATGTTAAAACCCGGGAATCGCGTTTTTACGTTGTGAAAGTGTCGAAAACGGCGTTTCTGATGCACTTCTTTAAAATGAATGCTGTGTGTTGTTCAAAGCTGGGAACAGAGTTTTTGGGCTTGGAGAGTGTGAAAATTGTGTTTCTGACAGTCTACTGAAATCTGAATGCTGAGTGTTGTTCAAAGCTGAGAACAGAGTTTTTGGGCTCTGAGTGACTCCAAAAACCTTTTCAGGCATTCTCCTTTAAATTGCATGCTGAGCGATGTTGAAAATGTGGGAATCGTGTTTTTGCGCTCTGAAAGTGTTGAAAACCGTGTTTCTGGCAATATAGTTGAAACTGCACGCTGAATGATGTTAAAACCCAGGAATCGCGTTGTTGCGCTCTGAAAGTGTCAAAAACAGGTTTTCTCGCAATATCATTGAAACTGCACGCTGAATGATGTTAAAACCCGGGAATCGCGTTTTTGCCTTGTCAAAGTGTAGAAAACGGCGTTTCTGATGCACTTCTGGAAAATGAATGCTGTGTGTTGTTCAAAGCTGGGAACAGAGTTTTTGGGCTTGGAGAGTGTGAAAATTGTGTTTCTGACAGTCTACTGAAATCTGAATGCTGAGTGTTGTTCAAAGCTGAGAACAGAGTTTTTGGGCTCTGAATGACTCCAAAAACCTTTTCAGGCATTCTCCTTTAATTTGAATGCTGAGCGATGTTGAAAACGTGGGAATCGTGTTTTTGCGCTCTGAAAGTGTTGAAAACCGTGTTTCTGGCAATATAGTTGAAACTGCACGCTGAATGATGTTAAAACCCGGGAATCGTGTTTTTGCGTTGTGAAAGTGTCGAAAACTGCGTTTCTGATGCACTTCTGGAAAATGAATGCTGTGTGTTGTTCAAAGCTGGGAACAGAGTTTTTGGGCTTGGAGAGTGTGAAAATTGTGTTTCTGACAGTCTACTGAAATCTGAATGCTGAGTGTTGTTCAAAGCTGAGAACAGAGTTTTTGGGCTCTGAGTGACTCCAAAAACCTTTCCAGGCATTCTCCTTTAAATTGAATGCTGAGCGATGTTGAAAACGTGGGAATCGTGTTTTTGCGCTCTGAAAGTGTTGAAAACTGTGTTTCTGGCAATATAGTTGAAACTGCACGCTGAATGATGTTAAAACCCGGGAATCGCGTTTTTACGTTGTGAAAGTGTCGAAAACGGCGTTTCTGATGCACTTCTTTAAAATGAATGCTGTGTGTTGTTCAATGCTGGGAACAGAGTTTTTGGGCTTGGAGAGTGTGAAAATTGTGTTTCTGGCAGTCTACTGAAATCTGAATGCTGAGTGTTGTTCAAAGCTGAGAACAGAGTTTTTGGGCTCTGAGAGACTCCAAAAACCTTTTCAGGCATTCCCCTTTAAATTGAATGCTGAGCGATGTTGAAAACGTGAGAATCGTGTTTTTGCGCTCTGAAAGTGTTGAAAACCGTGTTTCTGGCAATATAGTTGAAAATGCACGTTGAATGATGTTAAAACCCAGGAATAGCGTTTTTGCGCTCTGAAAGAGTCGAAAACAGGGTTTCTCGCAATATCATTGAAACTGCACGCTGAATGATTTTAAAACCCGGGAATCGCGTTTTTGCCTTGTGAAAGTGTAGAAAACGGCGTTTCTGATGCACTTCTGGAAAATGAATGCTGTGTGTTGTTCAAAGCTGGGAACAGAGTTTTTGGGCTTGGAGAGTGTGAAAATTGTGTTTCTGACAGTCTACTGAAATCTGAATGCTGAGTGTTGTTCAAAGCTGAGAACAGAGTTTTTGGGCTCTGAGTGACTCCAAAAACCTTTCCAGGCATTCTCCTTTAAATTGAATGCTGAGCGATGTTGAAAACGTGGGAATCGTGTTTTTGCGCTCTGAAAGTGTTGAAAACTGTGTTTCTGGCAATATAGTTGAAACTGCACGCTGAATGATGTTAAAACCCGGGAATTGCGTTTTTACGTTGTGAAAGTGTCGAAAACGGCGTTTCTGATGCACTTCTTTAAAATGAATGCTGTGTGTTGTTCAAAGCTGGGAACAGAGTTTTTGGGCTTGGAGAGTGTGAAAATTGTGTTTCTGACAGTCTACTGAAATCTGAATGCTGAGTGTTGTTCAAAGCTGAGAACAGAGTTTTTGGGCTCTGAGTGACTCCAAAAACCTTTTCAGGCATTCTCCTTTAAATTGCATGCTGAGCGATGTTGAAAATGTGGGAATCGTGTTTTTGCGCTCTGAAAGTGTTGAAAACCGTGTTTCTGGCAATATAGTTGAAACTGCACGCTGAATGATGTTAAAACCCAGGAATCGCGTTGTTGCGCTCTGAAAGTGTCAAAAACAGGGTTTCTCGCAATATCATTGAAACTGCACGCTGAATGATGTTAAAACCCGGGAATCGCGTTTTTGCGCTCTGAAAGTGTCGAAAACAGCTTTTTTGATGCACTTCTGGAAAATGAGTGCTGTGTGTTGTTCAAAGCTGGGAACAGAGTTTTTGGGCTTGGAGAGGGTGAAAATTGTGTTTCTGACAGTCTACTGAAATCTGAATGCTGAGTATTGTTCAAAGCTGAGAACAGAGTTTTTGGGCTCTGAGTGACTCTAAAAACCTTTCCAGGCATTCTCCTTTAAATTGAATGCTGAGCGATGTTGAAAACGTGGGAATCGTGTTTTTGCGCTCTGAAAGTGTTGAAAACCGTGTTTCTGGCAATATAGTTGAAACTGCACGCTGAATGATGTTAAAACCCGGGAATCTCGTTTTTGCGTTGTGAAAGTGTCGAAAACAGCTTTTCTGATGCACTTCTGGAAAATGAGTGCTGTGTGTTGTTCAAAGCTGGGAACAGAGTTTTTGGGCTTGGAGAGTGTGAAAATTGTGTTTCTGACAGTCTACTGAAATCTGAATGCTGAGTGTTGTTCAAAGCTGAGAACAGAGTTTTTGGGCTCTGAGTGACTCCAAAAACCTTTTCAGGCATTCTCCTTTAAATTGAATGCTGAGCGATGTTGAAAACGTGGGAATCGTGTTTTTGCGCTCTGAAAGTGTTGAAAACCGTGTTTCTGGCAATATAGTTGAAACTGCACGCTGAATGATGTTAAAACCCGGGAATCGTGTTTTTGCGTTGTGAAAGTGTCGAAAACTGCGTTTCTGATGCACTTCTGGAAAATGAATGCTGTGTGTTGTTCAAAGCTGGGAACAGAGTTTTTGGGCTTGGAGAGTGTGAAAATTGTGTTTCTGACAGTCTACTGAAATCTGAATGCTGAGTGTTGTTCAAAGCTGAGAACAGAGTTTTTGGGCTCTGAGTGACTCCAAAAACCTTTCCAGGCATTCTCCTTTAAATTGAATGCTGAGCGATGTTGAAAACGTGGGAATCGTGTTTTTGCGCTCTGAAAGTGTTGAAAACTGTGTTTCTGGCAATATAGTTGAAACTGCACGCTGAATGATGTTAAAACCCGGGAATCGCGTTTTTACGTTGTGAAAGTGTCGAAAACGGCGTTTCTGATGCACTTCTTTAAAATGAATGCTGTGTGTTGTTCAATGCTGGGAACAGAGTTTTTGGGCTTGGAGAGTGTGAAAATTGTGTTTCTGGCAGTCTACTGAAATCTGAATGCTGAGTGTTGTTCAAAGCTGAGAACAGAGTTTTTGGGCTCTGAGAGACTCCAAAAACCTTTTCAGGCATTCCCCTTTAAATTGAATGCTGAGCGATGTTGAAAACGTGAGAATCGTGTTTTTGCGCTCTGAAAGTGTTGAAAACCGTGTTTCTGGCAATATAGTTGAAAATGCACGTTGAATGATGTTAAAACCCAGGAATAGCGTTTTTGCGCTCTGAAAGAGTCGAAAACAGGGTTTCTCGCAATATCATTGAAACTGCACGCTGAATGATTTTAAAACCCGGGAATCGCGTTTTTGCCTTGTGAAAGTGTAGAAAACGGCGTTTCTGATGCACTTCTGGAAAATGAATGCTGTGTGTTGTTCAAAGCTGGGAACAGAGTTTTTGGGCTTGGAGAGTGTGAAAATTGTGTTTCTGACAGTCTACTGAAATCTGAATGCTGAGTGTTGTTCAAAGCTGAGAACAGAGTTTTTGGGCTCTGAGTGACTCCAAAAACCTTTTCAGGCATTCTCCTTTAAATTGCATGCTGAGCGATGTTGAAAATGTGGGAATCGTGTTTTTGCGCTCTGAAAGTGTTGAAAACCGTGTTTCTGGCAATATAGTTGAAACTGCACGCTGAATGATGTTAAAACCCAGGAATCGCGTTGTTGCGCTCTGAAAGTGTCAAAAACAGGGTTTCTCGCAATATCATTGAAACTGCACGCTGAATGATGTTAAAACCCGGGAATCGCGTTTTTGCGCTCTGAAAGTGTCGAAAACAGCTTTTTTGATGCACTTCTGGAAAATGAGTGCTGTGTGTTGTTCAAAGCTGGGAACAGAGTTTTTGGGCTTGGAGTGGGTGAAAATTGTGTTTCTGACAGTCTACTGAAATCTGAATGCTGAGTATTGTTCAAAGCTGAGAACAGAGTTTTTGGGCTCTGAGTGACTCCAAAAACCTTTCCAGGCATTCTCCTTTAAATTGAATGCTGAGCGATGTTGAAAACGTGGGAATCGTGTTTTTGCGCTCTGAAAGTGTTGAAAACCGTGTTTCTGGCAATATCATTGAAACTGCACGCTGAATGATGTTAAAACCCAGGAATCGCGTTTTTGCGCTCTGAAAGTGTCGAAAACAGGGTTTCTCGCAATATCATTGAAACTGCACGCTGAATGATGTTAAAACCCGGGAATCGCGTTTTTGCGTTGTGAAAGTGTCGAAAACAGCGTTTCTGATGCACTTGTGGAAAATGAATGCTGTGTGTTGTTCAAAGCTGGGAACAGAGTTTTTGGGCTTGGAGAGTGTGAAAATTGTGTTTCTGACAGTCTACTGAAATCTGAATGCTGAGTATTGTTCAAAGCTGAGAACAGAGTTTTTGGGCTCTGAGTGACTCCAAAAACCTTTCCAGGCATTCTCCTTTAAATTGAATGCTGAGCGATGTTGAAAACGTGGGAATCGTGTTTTTGCGCTCTGAAAGTGTTGAAAACCGTGTTTCTGGCAATATAGATGAAACTGCACGTTGAATGATGTTAAAACCCAGGAATCGCGTTTTTGCGCTCTGAAAGTGTCGAAAACAGGGTTTCTCGCAATATCATTGAAACTGCACCCTGAATGATGTTAAAACCCGGGAATCGCGTTTTTGCGTTGTGAAAGTGTAGAAAACGGCGTTTCTGATGCACTTCTGGAAAATGAGTGCTGTGTGTTGTTCAAAGCTGGGAACAGAGTTTTTGGGCTTGGAGAGGGTGAAAATTGTGTTTCTGACAGTCTACTGAAATCTGAATGCTGAGTGTTGTTCAAAGCTGAGAACAGAGTTTTGGGCTCTGAATGACTCCAAAAACCTTTCAGGCATTCTCCTTTAAATTGAATGCTGAGCGATGTTGAAAACGTGGGAATCGTGTTTTTGCGCTCTGAAAGTGTTGAAAACCGTGTTTCTGGCAATATAGTTGAAACTGCACGCTGAATGATGTTAAAACCCGGGAATCGTGTTTTTGCGTTGTGAAAGTGTCGAAAACAGCGTTTCTGATGCACTTCTGGAAAATGAATGCTGTGTGTTGTTCAAAGCTGGGAACAGAGTTTTTGGGCTTGGAGAGTGTGAAAATTGTGTTTCTGACAGTCTACTGAAATCTGAATGCTGAGTGTTGTTCAAAGCTGAGAACAGAGTTTTTGGGCTCTGAATGACTCCAAAAACCTTTTCAGGCATTCTCCTTTAAATTGAATGCTGAGCGATGTTGAAAACGTGGGAATCGCGTTTTTGCGCTCTGAAAGTGTTGAAAACTGTGTTTCTGGCAATATAGTTGAAACTGCACGCTGAATGATGTTAAAACCCGGGAATCGCGTTTTTACGTTGTGAAAGTGTCGAAAACGGCGTTTCTGATGCACTTCTTTAAAATGAATGCTGTGTGTTGTTCAATGCTGGGAACAGAGTTTTTGGGCTTGGAGAGTGTGAAAATTGTGTTTCTGGCAGTCTACTGAAATCTGAATGCTGAGTGTTGTTCAAAGCTGAGAACAGAGTTTTTGGGCTCTGAGAGACTCCAAAAACCTTTTCAGGCATTCCCCTTTAAATGAATGCTGAGCGATGTTGAAAACGTGAGAATCGTGTTTTTGCGCTCTGAAAGTGTTGAAAACCGTGTTTCTGGCAATATAGTTGAAAATGCACGTTGAATGATGTTAAAACCCAGGAATAGCGTTTTTGCGCTCTGAAAGTGTCGAAAACAGGGTTTCTCGCAATATCATTGAAACTGCACGCTAAATGATTTTAAAACCCGGGAATCGCGTTTTTGCCTTGTGAAAGTGTAGAAAACGGCGTTTCTGATGCACTTCTGGAAAATGAATGCTGTGTGTTGTTCAAAGCTGGGAACAGAGTTTTTGGGCTTGGAGAGTGTGAAAATTGTGTTTCTGACAGTCTACTGAAATCTGAATGCTGAGTGTTGTTCAAAGCTGAGAACAGAGTTTTTGGGCTTGGAGAGTGTGAAAATTGTGTTTCTGGCAGTCTACTGAAATCTGAATGCTGAGTGTTGTTCAAAGCTGAGAACAGAGTTTTTGGGCTCTGAGTGACTCCAAAAACCTTTTCAGGCATTCTCCTTTAAATTGAATGCTGAGCGATGTTGAAAACGTGGGAATCGTGTTTTTGCGCTCTGAAAGTGTTGAAAACCGTGTTTCTGGCAATATAGTTGAAAATGCACGTTGAATGATGTTAAAACCAGGAATAGCGTTTTTGCGCTCTGAAAGTGTCGAAAACAGCTTTTCTGATGCACTTCTGGAAAATGAGTGCAGTGTGTTGTTCAAAGCTGGGAACAGAGTTTTTGGGCTTGGAGAGTGTGAAAATTGTGTTTCTGACAGTCTACTGAAATCTGAATGCTGAGTATTGTTCAAAGCTGAGAACAGAGTTTTTGGGCTCTGAGTGACTCCAAAAACCTTTCCAGGCATTCTCCTTTAAATTGAATGCTGAGCGATGTTGAAAACGTGGGAATCGTGTTTTTGCGCTCTGAAAGTGTTGAAAACCGTGTTTCTGGCAATATAGATGAAACTGCACGCTGAATGATGTTAAAACCCAGGAATCGGTTTTTGCGCTCTGAAAGTGTCGAAAACAGGGTTTCTCGCAATATCATTGAAAGTGCATGCTGAATGATGTAAAACCCAGGAATCGCGTTTTTGCGCTCTGAAAGTGTCGAAAACAGCTTTTTTGATGCACTTCTGGAAAATGAGTGCTGTGTGTTGTTCAAAAGCTGGGAACAGAGGTTTTTGGGCTTGGAGAGGGTGCAAATTGTGTTTCTGACAGTCTACTGAAATCTGAATGCTGAGTATTGTTCAAAGCTGAGAACAGAGTTTTTGGGCTCTGAGTGACTCCAAAAACCTTTCCAGGCATTCTCCTTTAAATTGAATGCTGAGCGATGTTGAAAACGTGGGAATCGTGTTTCTGCGCTCTGAAAGTGTTGAAACCGTGTTTCTGGCAATATAGATGAAAACTGCACGTTGAATGATGTTAAAACCCAGGAATCGCGTTTTTGCGCTCTGAAAGTGTCGAAAACAGGGTTTCTCGCAATATCATTGAAACTGCACGCTGAATGATGTTAAAACCCGGGAATCGCGTTTTTTGCGTTGTGAAAGTGTAGAAAACGGCGTTTCTGATGCACTTCTGGAAAATGAATGCTGTGTGTTGTTCAAAGCTGGGAACAGAGTTTTTGGGCTTGGAGAGTGTGAAAATTGTGTTTCTGACAGTCTACTGAAATCTGAATGCTGAGTATTGTTCAAAGCTGAGAACAGAGTTTTTGGGCTCTGAGTGACTCCAAAAACCTTTCCAGGCATTCTCCTTTAAATTGAATGCTGAGCGATGTTGAAAACGTGGGAATCGTGTTTTTGCGCTCTGAAAGTGTTGAAAACCGTGTTTCTGGCAATATAGATGAAACTGCACGTTGAATGATGTTAAAACCCAGGAATCGCGTTTTTGCGCTCTGAAAGTGTCGAAAACAGGGTTTCTCGCAATATCATTGAAACTGCACGCTGAATGATGTTAAAACCCGGGAATCGCGTTTTTGCGTTGTGAAAGTGTAGAAAACGGCGTTTCTGATGCACTTCTGGAAAATGAATGCTGTGTGTTGTTCAAAGCTGGGAACAGAGTTTTTGGGCTTGGAGAGGGTGAAAATTGTGTTTCTGACAGTCTACTGAAATCTGAATGCTGAGTATTGTTCAAAGCTGAGAACAGAGTTTTTGGGCTCTGAGTGACTCCAAAAACCTTTTCAGGCATTCTCCTTTAAATTGAATGCTGAGCGATGTTGAAAACGTGGGAATCGTGTTTTTGCGCTCTGAAAGTGTTGAAAACCGTGTTTCTGGCAATATAGTTGAAACTGCACGCTGAATGATGTTAAAACCCAGGAATCGCGTTTTTGCGCTCTGAAAGTGTCGAAAACAGCTTTTCTGATGCACTTCTGGAAAATGAGTGCTGTGTGTTGTTCAAAGCTGGGAACAGAGTTTTTGGGCTTGGAGAGGGTGAAAATTGTGTTTCTGACAGTCTACTGAAATCTGAATGCTGAGTGTTGTTCAAAGCTGAGAACAGAGTTTTTGGGCTCTGAGTGACTCCAAAAACCTTTTCAGGCATTCTCCTTTAAATTGAATGCTGAGCGATGTTGAAAACGTGGGAATCGTGTTTTTGCGCTCTGAAAGTGTTGAAAACCGTGTTTCTGGCAATATAGTTGAAACTGCACGCTGAATGATGTTAAAACCCGGGAATCGCGTTTTTGCGTTGTGAAAGTGTCGAAAACAGCGTTTCTGATGCACTTCTGGAAAATGAGTGCTGTGTGTTGTTCAAAGCTGGGAACAGAGTTTTTGGGCTTGGAGAGTGTGAAAATTGTGTTTCTGACAGTCTACTGAAATCTGAATGCTGAGTGTTGTTCAAAGCTGAGAACAGAGTTTTGGGCTCTGAGTGACTCCAAAAAACCTTTCCAGGCATTCTCCTTTAAATTGAATGCTGAGCGATGTTGAAAACGTGGGAATCGTGTTTTTGCGCTCTGAAAGTGTTGAAAACCGTGTTTCTGGCAATATAGTTGAAACTGCACGCTGAATGATGTTAAAACCCGGGAATCGCGTTTTTAGCGTTGTGAAAGTGTCGAAAACGGCGTTTCTGATGCACTTCTGGAAAATGAATGCTGTGTGTTGTTCAAAGCTGGGAACAGAGTTTTTGGGCTTGGAGAGTGTGAAAATTGTGTTTCTGACAGTCTACTGAAATCTGAATGCTGAGTGTTGTTCAAAGCTGAGAACAGAGTTTTTGGGCTCTGAGTGACTCCAAAAACCTTTCCAGGCATTCTCCTTTAAATTGAATGCTGAGCGATGTTGAAAACGTGGGAATCGTGTTTTTGCGCTCTGAAAGTGTTGAAAACCGTGTTTCTGGCAATATAGTTGAAACTGCACGTTGAATGATGTTAAAACCCAGGAATCGCGTTTTTGCGCTCTGAAAGTGTCGAAAACAGGGTTTCTCGCAATATCATTGAAACTGCACGCTGAATGATGTTAAAACCCGGGAATCGCGTTTTTGCGTTGTGAAAGTGTAGAAAACGGCGTTTCTGATGCACTTCTGGAAAATGAATGCTGTGTGTTGTTCAAAGCTGGGAACAGAGTTTTTGGGCTTGGAGAGTGTGAAAATTGTGTTTCTGACAGTCTACTGAAATCTGAATGCTGAGTGTTGTTCAAAGCTGAGAACAGAGTTTTTGGGCTCTGAGTGACTCCAAAAACCTTTTCAGGCATTCTCCTTTAAATTGAATGCTGAGCGATGTTGAAAACGTGGGAATCGTGTTTTTGCGCTCTGAAAGTGTTGAAAACCGTGTTTCTGGCAATATAGTTGAAACTGCACGCTGAATGATGTTAAAACCCAGGAATCGCGTTTTTGCGCTCTGAAAGTGTCGAAAACAGCGTTTCTGATGCACTTCTGGAAAATGAGTGCTGTGTGTTGTTCAAAGCTGGGAACAGAGTTTTTGGGCTTGGAGAGTGTGAAAATTGTGTTTCTGACAGTCTACTGAAATCTGAATGCTGAGTGTTGTTCAAAGCTGAGAACAGAGTTTTTGGGCTCTGAGTGACTCCAAAAACCTTTCCAGGCATTCTCCTTTAAATTGAATGCTGAGCGATGTTGAAAACGTGGGAATCGTGTTTTTGCGCTCTGAAAGTGTTGAAAACCGTGTTTCTGGCAATATAGTTGAAACTGCACGCTGAATGATGTTAAAACCCAGGAATCGCGTTTTTGCGCTCTGAAAGTGTCGAAAACAGCGTTTCTGATGCACTTCTGGAAAATGAAGTGCTGTGTGTTGTTCAAAGCTGGGAACAGAGTTTTTGGGCTTGGAGAGTGTGAAAATTGTGTTTCTGACAGTCTACTGAAATCTGAATGCTGAGTAGTTGTTCAAAGCTGAGAACAGAGTTTTTGGGCTCTGAGTGACTCCAAAAACCTTTCCAGGCATTCTCCTTTAAATTGAATGCTGAGCGATGTTGAAAACGTGGGAATCGTGTTTTTGCGCTCTGAAAGTGTTGAAAACCGTGTTTCTGGCAATATAGTTGAAACTGCACGTTGAATGATGTTAAAACCCAGGAATCGCGTTTTTGCGCTCTGAAAGTGTCGAAAACAGGGTTTCTCGCAATATCATTGAAACTGCACGCTGAATGATGTTAAAACCCGGGAATCGCGTTTTTGCGTTGTGAAAGTGTAGAAAACGGCGTTTCTGATGCACTTCTGGAAAATGAATGCTGTGTGTTGTTCAAAGCTGGGAACAGAGTTTTTGGGCTTGGAGAGTGTGAAAATTGTGTTTCTGACAGTCTACTGAAATCTGAATGCTGAGTGTTGTTCAAAGCTGAGAACAGAGTTTTTGGGCTCTGAGTGACTCCAAAAACCTTTCCAGGCATTCTCCTTTAAATTGAATGCTGAGCGATGTTGAAAACGTGGGAATCGTGTTTTTGCGCTCTGAAAGTGTTGAAAACCGTGTTTCTGGCAATATAGTTGAAACTGCACGTTGAATGATGTTAAAACCCAGGAATCGCGTTTTTGCGCTCTGAAAGTGTCGAAAACAGCGTTTCTGATGCACTTCTGGAAAATGAAGTGCTGTGTGTTGTTCAAAGCTGGGAACAGAGTTTTTGGGCTTGGAGAGTGTGAAAATTGTGTTTCTGACAGTCTACTGAAATCTGAATGCTGAGTGTTGTTCAAAGCTGAGAACAGAGTTTTTGGGCTCTGAGTGACTCCAAAAACCTTTCCAGGCATTCTCCTTTAAATTGAATGCTGAGCGATGTTGAAAACGTGGGAATCGTGTTTTTGCGCTCTGAAAGTGTTGAAAACCGTGTTTCTGGCAATATAGTTGAAACTGCACGTTGAATGATGTTAAAACCCAGGAATCGCGTTTTTGCGCTCTGAAAGTGTCGAAAACAGGGTTTCTCGCAATATCATTGAAACTGCACGCTGAATGATGTTAAAACCCGGGAATCGCGTTTTTGCGTTGTGAAAGTGTAGAAAACGGCGTTTCTGATGCACTTCTGGAAAATGAATGCTGTGTGTTGTTCAAAGCTGGGAACAGAGTTTTTGGGCTTGGAGAGTGTGAAAATTGTGTTTCTGACAGTCTACTGAAATCTGAATGCTGAGTGTTGTTCAAAGCTGAGAACAGAGTTTTTGGGCTCTGAGTGACTCCAAAAACCTTTTCAGGCATTCTCCTTTAAATTGAATGCTGAGCGATGTTGAAAACGTGGGAATCGTGTTTTTGCGCTCTGAAAGTGTTGAAAACCGTGTTTCTGGCAATATAGTTGAAACTGCACGTTGAATGATGTTAAAACCCAGGAATCGCGTTTTTGCGCTCTGAAAGTGTCGAAAACAGCTTTTCTGATGCACTTCTGGAAAATGAGTGCTGTGTGTTGTTCAAAGCTGGGAACAGAGTTTTTGGGCTTGGAGAGGGTGAAAATTGTGTTTCTGACAGTCTACTGAAATCTGAATGCTGAGTATTGTTCAAAGCTGAGAACAGAGTTTTTGGGCTCTGAGTGACTCCAAAAACCTTTTCCAGGCATTCTCCTTTAAATTGAATGCTGAGCGATGTTGAAAACGTGGGAATCGTGTTTTTGCGCTCTGAAAGTGTTGAAAACCGTGTTTCTGGCAATATAGTTGAAACTGCACGTTGAATGATGTTAAAACCCAGGAATCGCGTTTTTGCGCTCTGAAAGTGTCGAAAACAGCGTTTCTGATGCACTTCTGGAAAATGAATGCTGTGTGTTGTTCAAAGCTGGGAACAGAGTTTTTGGGCTTGGAGAGTGTGAAAATTGTGTTTCTGACAGTCTACTGAAATCTGAATGCTGAGTGTTGTTCAAAGCTGAGAACAGAGTTTTTGGGCTCTGAGTGACTCCAAAAACCTTTTCCAGGCATTCTCCTTTAAATTGAATGCTGAGCGATGTTGAAAACGTGGGAATCGTGTTTTTGCGCTCTGAAAGTGTTGAAAACCGTGTTTCTGGCAATATAGTTGAAAATGCACGCTGAATGATGTTAAAACCCGGGAATCGCGTTTTTGCGCTCTGAAAGTGTCGAAAACAGCGTTTCTGATGCACTTCTGGAAAATGAATGCTGTGTGTTGTTCAAAGCTGGGAACAGAGTTTTTGGGCTTGGAGAGTGTGAAAATTGTGTTTCTGACAGTCTACTGAAATCTGAATGCTGAGTGTTGTTCAAAGCTGAGAACAGAGTTTTTGGGCTCTGAGTGACTCCAAAAACCTTTCCAGGCATTCTCCTTTAAATTGAATGCTGAGCGATGTTGAAAACGTGGGAATCGTGTTTTTGCGCTCTGAAAGTGTTGAAAACCGTGTTTCTGGCAATATAGTTGAAACTGCACGTTGAATGATGTTAAAACCCAGGAATCGCGTTTTTGCGCTCTGAAAGTGTCGAAAACAGGGTTTCTCGCAATATCATTGAAGACTGCACGCTGAATGATGTTAAAACCCCGGGAATCGCGTTTTTTGCGTTGTGAAAGTGTAGAAAACGGCGTTTCTGATGCACTTCTGGAAAATGAATGCTGTGTGTTGTTCAAAGCTGGGAACAGAGTTTTTGGGCTTGGAGAGATGTGAAAATTGTGTTTCTGACAGTCTACTGAAATCTGAATGCTGAGTGTTGTTCAAGGGCTGAGAACAGAGTTTTTGGGCTCTGAGTGACTCCAAAAACCTTTTCAGGCATTCTCCTTTAAATTGAATGCTGAGCGATGTTGAAAACGTGGGAATCGTGTTTTTGCGCTCTGAAAGTGTTGAAAAACCGTGTTTCTGGCAATATAGTTGAAACTGCACGCTGGAATGATGTTAGAAACCCAGGAAGCGTTTTTTGCGCTCTGAACCCGGGAATCGCGGTTTTTGCGCTCTGAATAGTGTCGAAAAGCTTTTCTGATGCACTTCTGGAAAATGAGAGCTGTGTGTTGTTCAAAGCTGGGAAACAGAGTTTTTGGGCTGGAGAGGGTGAAAATTGTGTTTCTGACAGTCTACTGAAATCTGAATGCTGAGTATTGTTCAAAGCTGAGAACAGAGTTTTTGGGCTCTGAGTGACTCCAAAAACCTTTCCAGGCATTCTCCTTTAAATTGAATGTCTGAGCGATGTTGAAAACGTGGGAATCGTGTTTTTGCGCTCTGAAAGTGTTGAAAACCGTGTTTCTGGCAATATAGTTGAAACTGCACGTTGAATGATGTTTAAAACCCAGGAATCGCGTTTTTTGCGCTCTGAAAGTGTCGAAAACAGGGTTTCTCGCAATATCATTGAAACTGCACGCTGAATGATGTTTAAAACCCGGGAATCGCGTTTTTGCGTTGTGAAAGTGTAGAAACGGCGTTTCTGATGCACTTCTGGAAAATGAATGATTGTGTGTTGTTCAAAGCTGGGAAACAGAGTTTTTTGGGGCTTGGAGAGTGTGAAAATTGTGTTTCTGACAGTCTACTGAAATCTGAATGCTGAGTGGTTGTTCAAAGTCGAGAACAGAGTTTTTGGGCTCTGAGTGACTCCAAAAACCTTTTCAGGCATTCTCCTTTAAATTGAATGCTGAGCGATGTTGAAAACGTGGGAATCGTGTTTTTTGCGCTCTGAAAGTGTTGAAAACCGTGTTTTCTGGCAATATAGTTGAAAATGCACGTGAATGATGTTAAAACCCAGGAATCGCGTTTTTTGCGCTCTGAAAGTGTCGAAAACAGGGTTTCTCGCAATATCATTGTAACTGCACGCTGAATTGATGTTAAAAACCCGGGAATCGCGTTTTTGCGTTGTGAAAGTGTAGAAAACGGCGTTTCTGATGCACTTCTGGAAAATGAATGCTGTGTGTTGTTCAAAGCTGGGAACAGAGGTTTTTGGGCTTGGAGAGTGTGAAAATTGTGTTTCTGGACAGTCTACTGAAATCTGAATGCTGAGTGTTGTTCAAAGCTGAGAACAGAGTTTTTGGGCTCTGAGTGACTTCCAAAAACCTTTTCCAGGCATTCTCCTTTAAATTGAATGCTGAGCGATGTTGAAAACGTGGGAATCGTGTTTTTTGCGCTCTGAAAGTGTTGAAAACCGTGTTTCTGGCAATATAGTTGAAACTGCACGTTTGAATGATGTTAAAACCCAGGGAAATCGCGGTTTTTTGCGCTCTGAAAAGTGTCGAAAACAGGGTTTTCTCGCAATATCATTTGAAACTGCACGCTGAATGATGTTAAAACCCGGGAATCGCGTTTTTGCCGTTGTGAAAGTGTAGAAAACGGCGTTTTCTGATGCACTTCTGGAAAATGAATGCTGTGTGTTGTTCAAAGCTGGGAACAGAGTTTTTGGGCTTGGAGAGTGTGAAAATTGTGTTTCTGACAGTCTACTGAAATCTGACTATGCTGAGTAGTATTGTTCAAAGCTGGAGAACAGAGTTTTTGGGCTCTGAGTGACTCCAAAAACCTTTTCAGGCATTCTCCTTTAAATTGAATGCTGAGCGATGTTGAAAACGTGGGAATCGTGTTTTTGCGCTCTGAAAGTGTTGAAAACCGTGTTTCTGGCAATATAGTTGAAACTGCACGCTGAATGATGTTAAAACCCAGGAATCGCGTTTTTGCGCTCTGAAAGTGTCGAAAACAGCTTTTCTGATGCACTTCTGGAAAATGAGTGCTGTGTGTTGTTCAAAGCTGGGAACAGAGTTTTTGGGCTTGGAGAGGGTGAAAATTGTGTTTCTGACAGTCTACTGAAATCTGAATGCTGAGTAGTTGTTCAAAGCTGAGAACAGAGTTTTTGGGCTCTGAGTGACTCCAAAAACCTTTCAGGCATTCTCCTTTAAATTGAATGCTGAGCGATGTTGAAAACGTGGGAATCGTGTTTTTGCGCTCTGAAAGTGTTGAAAACCGTGTTTCTGGCAATATAGTTGAAACTGCACGCTTGAATGATGTTAAAACCCAGGAATCGCGTTTTTGCGCTCTGAAAGTGTCGAAAACAGCGTTTCTGATGCACTTCTGGAAAATGAGTGCTGTGTGTTGTTCAAAGCTGGGAACAGAGTTTTTGGGCTTGGAGAGGGTGAAAATTGTGTTTCTGACAGTCTACTGAAATCTGAATGCTGAGTGTTGTTCAAAGCTGAGAACAGAGTTTTTGGGCTCTGAGTGACTCCAAAAACCTTTCAGGCATTCTCCTTTAAATTGAATGCTGAGCGATGTTGAAAACGTGGGAATCGTGTTTTTGCGCTCTGAAAGTGTTGAAAACCGTGTTTCTGGCAATATAGTTGAAACTGCACGCTGAATGATGTTAAAACCCAGGAATCGCGTTTTTGCGCTTGTGAAAGTGTAGAAAACGGCGTTTCTGATGCACTTCTGGAAAATGAATGCTGTGTGTTGTTCAAAGCTGGGAACAGAGTTTTTGGGCTTGGAGAGTGTGAAAATTGTGTTTCTGACAGTCTACTGAAATCTGAATGCTGAGTATTGTTCAAAGCTTCAGAACAGAGTTTTTGGGCTCTGAGTGACTCCAAAAACCTTTTCAGGCATTCTCCTTTAAATTGAATGCTGAGCGATGTTGAAAACGACGGGAATCGTGTTTTTTGCGCTCTGAAAGTGTTGAAAACCGTGTTTCTGGCAATATAGTTGAAACTGCACGTTGAATGATGTTAAAACCCAGGAATCGCGTTTTTGCGCTCTGAAAGTGTCGAAAACAGGGTTTCTCGCAATATCATTGAAACTGCACGCTGAATGATGTTAAAACCCGGGAATCGCGTTTTTGCGTTGTGAAAGTGTAGCAAAACGGCGTTTTCTGATGCACTTCTGGAAAATGAATGCTGTGTGTTGTTCAAAGCTGGGAACAGAGTTTTTGGGCTTGGAGAGTGTGAAAATTGTGTTTCTGGACAGTCTACTGAAATCTGAATGCTGAGTGTTGTTCAAAGCTGAGAACAGAGTTTTTGGGCTCTGAGTGACTCCAAAAACCTTTTCCAGGCATTCTCCTTTAAATTGAATGCTGAGCGATGTTGAAAACGTGGGAATCGTGTTTTTGCGCTCTGAAAGTGTTGAAAAACCGTGTTTCTGGCAATATAGTTGAAACTGCACGTTGAATGATGTTAAAACCCAGGAATCGCGTTTTTGCGCTCTGAAAGTGTCGAAAACAGGGTTTCTCGCAATATCATTGAAACTGCACGCTGAATGATGTTAAAACCCGGGAATCGCGTTTTTGCGTTGTGAAAGTGTCGAAAACAGCGTTTTTTGATGCACTTCTGGAAAATGAATGCTGTGTGTTGTTCAAAGCTGGGAACAGAGTTTTTGGGCTTGGAGAGTGTGAAAATTGTGTTTCTGACAGTCTACTGAAATCTGAATGCTGAGTGTTGTTCAAAGCTGAGAACAGAGTTTTTGGGCTCTGAGTGACTCCAAAAACCTTTTCAGGCATTCTCCTTTAAATTGAATGCTGAGCGATGTTGAAAACGTGGGAATCGTGTTTTTGCGCTCTGAAAGTGTTGAAAACCGTGTTTCTGGCAATATAGTTGAAACTGCACGTTGAATGATGTTAAAACCCAGGAATCGCGTTTTTTGCGCTCTGAAAGTGTCGAAAACAGGGTTTCTCGCAATATAGTTGAAAACTGCACGCTGAATGATGTTAAAACCCGGGAATCGCGTTTTTTGCGTTGTGAAAAGTGTCAGAAAACGGCGTTTCTGATGCACTTCTGGAAAATGAATGCTGTGTGTTGTTCAAAGCTTGGGAACAGAGTTTTTGGGCTTGGAGAGGGTGAAAATTGTGTTTCTGACAGTCTACTGAAATCTGAATGCTGAGTATTGTTCAAAGCTGAGAACAGAGTTTTTGGGCTCTGAGTGACTCCAAAAACCTTTTCCAGGCATTCTCCTTTAAATTGAATGCTGAGCGATGTTGAAAACGTGGGAATCGTGTTTTTTGCGCTCTGAAAGTGTTGAAAACCGTGTTTCTGGCAATATAGTTGAAACTGCACGTTGAATGATGTTAAAACCCAGGAATCGCGTTTTTTGCGCTCTGAAAGTGTCGAAACAGGGTTTCTCGCAATATCATTTGAAACTGCACGCTGAATGATGTTAAAACCCAGGGAATCGCGTTTTTTGCGTCTGTGAAAGTCGTCGAAAACAGCGTTTTCTGATGCACTTCTGGAAAATGAATGCTGTGTGTTGTTCAAAGCTGGGAACAGAGTTTTTGGGCTTGGAGAGTGTGAAAATTGTGTTTCTGACAGTCTACTGAAATCTGAATGCTGAGTATTGTTCAAAGCTGAGAACAGAGTTTTTGGGCTCTGAGTGACTCAAAAACCTTTCCAGGCATTCTCCTTTAAATTGAATGCTGAGCGATGTTTGAAAACGTGGGAATCGTGTTTTGCTGCGCTCTGAAGTGTTGAAAACCGTGTTTTCTGGCAATATAGTTGAAACTGCACGTCTGAATGATGTTAAAACCCAGGAATCGCGTTTTTGCGCTCTGAAAGTGTCGAAAACAGGGTTTCTCGCAATATCATTGAAACTGCACGCTGAATGATGTTAAAACCCGGGAATCGCGTTTTTGCGTTGTGAAAGTGTAGAAAACGGCGTTTCTGATGCACTTCTGGAAAATGAATGCTGTGTGTTGTTCAAAGCTGGGAACAGAGTTTTTGGGCTTGGAGAGGGTGAAAATTGTGTTTCTGACAGTCTACTGAAATCTGAATGCTGAGTATTGTTCAAAGCTGAGAACAGAGTTTTTGGGCTCTGAGTGACTCCAAAAACCTTTTCAGGCATTCTCCTTTAAATTGAATGCTGAGCGATGTTGAAAACGTGGGAATCGTGTTTTTGCGCTCTGAAAGTGTTAAAAAACCGTGTTTCTGGCAATATAGTTGAAACTGCACGCTGAATGATGTTAAAACCCAGGAATCGCGTTTTTGCGCTCTGAAAGTGTCGAAAACAGCTTTTCTGATGCACTTCTGGAAAATGAGTTGCTGGTGTGTTGTTCAAAGCTGGGGAAACAGGAGTTTTTGGGCTTGGAGAGTGTGAAAATTGTGTTTCTGAAGTCTACTGAAATCTGAATGCTGAGTGTTGTTCAAAGCTGAGAACAGAGTTTTTGGGCTCTGAGTGACTCCAAAAACCTTTTTCAGGCATTCTCCTTTAAATGGAATGCTGAGCGATGTTGAAAAACGTGGGAATCGTTGTTTTTGCGCTCTGAAAGGTGTTGAAAACCGTGTTTCTGGCAATATAGTTGAACACTGCACGTTGAATGATGTTCAAACCCAGGAATCGCGTTTATTTGCGCTCTGAAAGTGTCGAAAACAAGGGTTTTCTCGCAATATCATTGAAACTGCACGTTGAATGATGTTTAAAACCCAGGAATCGCGGTTTTTTGCGTCTGAAAGTGTTTCGAGAAAACGCGTTTCTGATGCACTTCTGGAAAATGAATGCTGTGTGTTGTTCAAAGCTGGGAACAGAGTTTTTGGGCTTGGACGAGTGTGAAAATTGTGTTTCTGACAGTCTACTGAAATCTGAATGCTGAGTGTTGTTCAAAGCTGAGAACAAAGGTTTTTGGGCTCTGAGTGACTCCAAAAACCTTTCCAGGCATTCTCCTTTAAATTGAATGCTGAGCGATGTTGAAAACGTGGGAATCGTGTTTTTGCGCTCTGAAAGTGTTGAAAACCGTGTTTCTGGCAATATAGTTGAAACTGCACGTTGAATGATGTTAAAACCCAGGAATCGCGTTTTTTGCGCTCTGAAAGTGTCGAAAACAGCGTTTCTGATGCACTTCTGGAAAATGAATGCTGTGTGTTGTTCAAAGCTGGGAACAGAGTTTTTGGGCTTGGAAAGGTGAAAATTGTGTTTCTGACAGTCTACTGAAATCTGAATGCTGAGTGTTGTTCAAAGCTGAGAACAGAGTTTTTGGGCTCTGAGTGACTCCAAAAACCTTTTCAGGCATTCTCCTTTAAATTGAATGCTGAGCGATGTTGAAAACGTGGGAATCGTGTTTTTGCGCTCTGAAAGTGTTGAAAACCGTGTTTCTGGCAATATAGTTGAAACTGCACGTTGAATGATGTTAAAACCCAGGAATCGCGTTTTTGCGCTCTGAAAGTGTCGAAAACAGGGTTTCTCGCAATATCATTGAAACTGCACGCTGAATGATGTTAAAACCCGGGAATCGCGTTTTTTGCGTTGTGAAAGTGTAGAAAACGGCGTTTCTGATGCACTTCTGGAAAATGAATGCTGTGTGTTGTTCAAAGCTGGGAACAGAGTTTTTGGGCTTGGAGAGTGTGAAAATTGTGTTTCTGACAGTCTACTGAAATCTGAATGCTGAGTGTTGTTCAAAGCTGAGAACAGAGTTTTTGGGCTCTGAGTGACTCCAAAAACCTTTTCAGGCATTCTCCTTTAAATTGAATGCTGAGCGATGTTGAAAACGTGGGAATCGTGTTTTTTGCGCTCTGAAAGTGTTGAAAACCGTGTTTCTGGCAATATAGTTGAAACTGCACGTTGAATGATGTTAAAACCCAGGAATCGCGTTTTTTGCGCTCTGAAAGTGTCGAAACAGCGTTTCTGATGCACTTCTGGAAAATGAATGCTGTGTGTTGTTCAAAGCTGGGAACAGAGTTTTTGGGCTTGGAGAGTGTGAAAATTGTGTTTCTGGCAGTCTACTGAAATCTGAATGCTGAGTGTTGTTCAAAGCTGAGAACAGAGTTTTTGGGCTCTGAGTGACTCCAAAAACCTTTTCCAGGCATTCTCCTTTAAATTGAATGCTGAGCGATGTTGAAAACGTGGGAATCGTGTTTTTGCGCTCTGAAAGTGTTGAAAACCGTGTTTCTGGCAATATAGTTGAAACTGCACGTTGAATGATGTTAAAACCCAGGAATCGCGTTTTTGCGCTCTGAAAGTGTCGAAAACAGGGTTTCTCGCAATATCATTGAAACTGCACGCTGAATGATGTTAAAACCCAATGAATCGCGTTTTTTGCGCTCTGAAAGTGTCGAAAACAGCGTTTCTGATGCACTTCTGGAAAATGAATGCTGTGTGTTGTTCAAAGCTGGGAACAGAGTTTTTGGGCTTGGAGAGTGTTGAAAACCGTGTTTCTGGCAGTCTACTGAAATCTGAATGCTGAGTATTGTTCAAAGCTGAGAACAGAGTTTTTGGGCTCTGAGTGACTCCAAAAACCTTTCCAGGCATTCTCCTTTAAATTGAATGCTGAGCGATGTTGAAAACGTGGGAATCGTGTTTTTGCGCTCTGAAAGTGTTGAAAACCGTGTTTCTGGCAATATAGTTGAAACTGCACGTTGAATGATGTTAAAACCCAGGAATCGCGTTTTTGCGCTCTGAAAGTGTCGAAAACAGGGTTTCTCGCAATATCATTGAAACTGCACGCTGAATGATGTTAAACCGGGAATCGCGTTTTTGCGTTGTGAAAGTGTAGAAAACGGCGTTTCTGATGCACTTCTGGAAAATGAATGCTGTGTGTTGTTCAAAGCTGGGAACAGAGTTTTTGGGCTTGGAGAGTGTGAAAATTGTGTTTCTGACAGTCTACTGAAATCTGAATGCTGAGTGTTGTTCAAAGCTGAGAACAGAGTTTTTGGGCTCTGAGTGACTCCAAAAACCTTTCCAGGCATTCTCCTTTAAATTGAATGCTGAGCGATGTTGAAAACGTGGGAATCGTGTTTTTGCGCTCTGAAAGTGTTGAAAACCGTGTTTCTGGCAATATAGTTGAAACTGCACGTTGAATGATGTTAAAACCCAGGAATCGCGTTTTTGCGCTCTGAAAGTGTCGAAAACAGGGTTTCTCGCAATATCATTGAAACTGCACGCTGAATGATGTTAAAACCCGGGAATCGCGTTTTTGCGTTGTGAAAGTGTAGAAAACGGCGTTTCTGATGCACTTCTGGAAAATGAATGCTGTGTGTTGTTCAAAGCTGGGAACAGAGTTTTTGGGCTTGGAGAGTGTGAAAATTGTGTTTCTGACAGTCTACTGAAATCTGAATGCTGAGTGTTGTTCAAAGCTGAGAACAGAGTTTTTGGGCTCTGAGTGACTCCAAAAACCTTTTCCAGGCATTCTCCTTTAAATTGAATGCTGAGCGATGTTGAAAACGTGGGAATCGTGTTTTTGCGCTCTGAAAGTGTTGAAAACCGTGTTTCTGGCAATATAGTTGAAACTGCACGTTGAATGATGTTAAAACCCAGGAATCGCGTTTTTGCGCTCTGAAAGTGTCGAAAACAGGGTTTCTCGCAATATCATTGAAACTGCACGCTGAATGATGTTAAAACCCGGGAATCGCGTTTTTGCGTTGTGAAAGTGTAGAAAACGGCGTTTCTGATGCACTTCTGGAAAATGAATGCTGTGTGTTGTTCAAAGCTGGGAACAGAGTTTTTGGGCTTGGAGAGTGTGAAAATTGTGTTTCTGACAGTCTACTGAAATCTGAATGCTGAGTGTTGTTCAAAGCTGAGAACAGAGTTTTTGGGCTCTGAGTGACTCCAAAAACCTTTTCAGGCATTCTCCTTTAAATTGAATGCTGAGCGATGTTGAAAACGTGGGAATCGTGTTTTTGCGCTCTGAAAGTGTTGAAAACCGTGTTTCTGGCAATATAGTTGAAACTGCACGCTGAATGATGTTAAAACCCAGGAATCGCGTTTTTGCGCTCTGAAAGTGTCGAAAACAGCTTTTCTGATGCACTTCTGGAAAATGAGTGCTGTGTGTTGTTCAAAGCTGGGAACAGAGTTTTTGGGCTTGGAGAGTGTGAAAATTGTGTTTCTGACAGTCTACTGAAATCTGAATGCTGAGTATTGTTCAAAGCTGAGAACAGAGTTTTTGGGCTCTGAGTGACTCCAAAAACCTTTCCAGGCATTCTCCTTTAAATTGAATGCTGAGCGATGTTGAAAACGTGGGAATCGTGTTTTTGCGCTCTGAAAGTGTTGAAAACCGTGTTTCTGGCAATATAGTTGAAACTGCACGTTGAATGATGTTAAAACCCAGGAATCGCGTTTTTGCGCTCTGAAAGTGTCGAAAACAGGGTTTCTCGCAATATCATTGAAACTGCACGCTGAATGATGTTAAAACCCGGGAATCGCGTTTTTGCGTTGTGAAAGTGTCGAAAACGGCGTTTCTGATGCACTTCTGGAAAATGAATGCTGTGTGTTGTTCAAAGCTGGGAACAGAGTTTTTGGGCTTGGAGAGTGTGAAAATTGTGTTTCTGACAGTCTACTGAAATCTGAATGCTGAGTATTGTTCAAAGCTGAGAACAGAGTTTTTGGGCTCTGAGTGACTCCAAAAACCTTTCCAGGCATTCTCCTTTAAATTGAATGCTGAGCGATGTTGAAAACGTGGGAATCGTGTTTTTGCGCTCTGAAAGTGTTGAAAACCGTGTTTCTGGCAATATAGTTGAAACTGCACGTTGAATGATGTTAAAACCCAGGAATCGCGTTTTTGCGCTCTGAAAGTGTCGAAAACAGGGTTTCTCGCAATATCATTGAAACTGCACGCTGAATGATGTTAAAACCCGGGAATCGCGTTTTTGCGTTGTGAAAGTGTAGAAAACGGCGTTTCTGATGCACTTCTGGAAAATGAATGCTGTGTGTTGTTCAAAGCTGGGAACAGAGTTTTTGGGCTTGGAGAGTGTGAAAATTGTGTTTCTGACAGTCTACTGAAATCTGAATGCTGAGTGTTGTTCAAAGCTGAGAACAGAGTTTTTGGGCTCTGAGTGACTCCAAAAACCTTTTCAGGCATTCTCCTTTAAATTGAATGCTGAGCGATGTTGAAAACGTGGGAATCGTGTTTTTGCGCTCTGAAAGTGTTGAAAACCGTGTTTCTGGCAATATAGTTGAAACTGCACGCTGAATGATGTTAAAACCCAGGAATCGCGTTTTTGCGCTCTGAAAGTGTCGAAAACAGCTTTTCTGATGCACTTCTGGAAAATGAGTGCTGTGTGTTGTTCAAAGCTGGGAACAGAGTTTTTGGGCTTGGAGAGTGTGAAAATTGTGTTTCTGACAGTCTACTGAAATCTGAATGCTGAGTAGTTGTTCAAAGCTGAGAACAGAGTTTTTGGGCTCTGAGTGACTCCAAAAACCCTTTCCAGGCATTCTCCTTTAAATTGAATGCTGAGCGATGTTGAAAACGTGGGAATCGTGTTTTTGCGCTCTGAAAGTGTTGAAAACCGTGTTTCTGGCAATATAGTTGAAACTGCACGCTGAATGATGTTAAAACCCAGGAATCGCGTTTTTGCGCTCTGAAAGTGTCGAAAACAGCTTTTCTGATGCACTTCTGGAAAATGAGTGCTGTGTGTTGTTCAAAGCTGGGAACAGAGTTTTTGGGCTTGGAGAGTGTGAAAATTGTGTTTCTGACAGTCTACTGAAATCTGAATGCTGAGTATTGTTCAAAGCTGAGAACAGAGTTTTTGGGCTCTGAGTGACTCCAAAAACCTTTCCAGGCATTCTCCTTTAAATTGAATGCTGAGCGATGTTGAAAACGTGGGAATCGTGTTTTTGCGCTCTGAAAGTGTTGAAAACCGTGTTTCTGGCAATATAGTTGAAACTGCACGTTGAATGATGTTAAAACCCAGGAATCGCGTTTTTGCGCTCTGAAAGTGTCGAAAACAGGGTTTCTCGCAATATCATTGAAACTGCACGCTGAATGATGTTAAAACCCGGGAATCGCGTTTTTGCGTTGTGAAAGTGTCGAAAACGGCGTTTCTGATGCACTTCTGGAAAATGAATGCTGTGTGTTGTTCAAAGCTGGGAACAGAGTTTTTGGGCTTGGAGAGTGTGAAAATTGTGTTTCTGACAGTCTACTGAAATCTGAATGCTGAGTGTTGTTCAAAGCTGAGAACAGAGTTTTTGGGCTCTGAGTGACTCCAAAAACCTTTTCAGGCATTCTCCTTTAAATTGAATGCTGAGCGATGTTGAAAACGTGGGAATCGTGTTTTTGCGCTCTGAAAGTGTTGAAAACCGTGTTTCTGGCAATATAGTTGAAACTGCACGTTGAATGATGTTAAAACCCAGGAATCGCGTTTTTGCGCTCTGAAAGTGTCGAAAACAGGGTTTCTCGCAATATCATTGAAACTGCACGCTGAATGATGTTAAAACCCGGGAATCGCGTTTTTGCGTTGTGAAAGTGTCGAAAACAGGCGTTTCTGATGCACTTCTGGAAAATGAATGCTGTGTGTTGTTCAAAGCTGGGAACAGAGTTTTTGGGCT
>NW_023494628.1:0-39458 GCF_013368585.1 Megalops cyprinoides | reverse complement strand
GACTGCCAGAAACACAATTTTCACACTCTCCAAGCCCAAAAACTCTGTTCCCAGCTTTGAACAACACACAGCATTCATTTTCCAGAAGTGCATCAGAAACGCAGTTTTCGACACTTTCACAACGCAAAAACGCGATTCCCGGGTTTTAACATCATTCAGCGTGCAGTTTCAATGTTATAGCGAGAAACCCTGTTTTCGACACTTTCAGAGCGCAAAAACGCGATTCCTGGGTTTTAACATCATTCAACGTGCAGTTTCAACTATATTGCCGAAACACGGTTTTCAACACTTTCAGAGCGCAAAAACACGATTCCCACGTTTTCAACATCGCTCAGCATTCAATTTAAATGAGAATGCCTGAAAAGGTTTTTGGAGTCACTCAGAGCCCAAAAACTCTGTTCTCAGCTTTGAACAACACTCAGCATTCAGATTTCAGTAGACTGTCAGAAACACAATTTTAACACTCTCCAAGCCCAAAAACTCTGTTCCCAGCTTTGAACAACACACTGCACTCATTTTCCAGAAGTGCATCAGAAAACCTGTTTTCGACACTTTCAGAGCGCAAAAACGCGATTCCAGGGTTTTAACATCATTCAGCGTGCAGTTTCAACTATATTGCCAGAAACACGGTTTTCAACACTTTCAGAGCGCAAAGACACGATTCCCACGTTTTCAACATCGCTCAGCATTCAATTTAAAGGAGAATGCCTGAAAAGGTTTTTGGAGTCACTCAGAGCCCAAAAACTCTGTTCTCAGCTTTGAACAACACTCAGCATTCAGATTTCAGTAGACTGTCAGAAACACAATTTTCACCCTCTCCAAGCCCAAAAACTCTGTTCCCAGCTTTGAACAACACACTGCACTCATTTTCCAGAAGTGCATCAGAAACGCTGTTTTCGACACTTTCACAACGCAAAAACGCGATTCCTGGGTTTTAACATCATTCAGCGTGCAGTTTCAATGATATTGCGAGAAACCCTGTTTTCGACACTTTCAGAGCGCAAAAACGCGATTCCTGGGTTTTAACATCATTCAACGTGCAGTTTCAACTATATTGCCAGAAACACGGTTTTCAACACTTTCAGAGCGCAAAAACACGATTCCCACGTTTTCAACATCGCTCAGCATTCAATTTAAAGGAGAATGCCTGAAAAGGTTTTTGGAGTCACTCAGAGCCCAAAAACTCTGTTCTCAGCTTTGAACAACACTCAGCATTCATATTTCAGTAGACTGCCAGAAACACAATTTTCACACTCTCCAAGCCCAAAAATTCTGTTCCCAGCTTTGAACAACACACAGCATTCATTTTCCAGAAGTGCATCAGAAACGCCGTTTTCTACACTTTCACAACGCAAAAACACGATTCCAGGGTTTTAACATCATTCAGCGTGCAGTTTCAATGATATTGCGAGAAACCCTGTTTTCGACACTTTCAGAGCGCAAAAACGCGATTCCTGGGTTTTAACATCATTCAACGTGCAGTTTCAACTATATTGCCAGAAACACGGTTTTCAACACTTTCAGAGCGCAAAAAACACGATTCCCACGTTTTCAACATCGATCAGCATTCAATTTAAAGGAGAATGCCTGGAAAGGTTTTTGGAGTCACTCAGAGCCCAAAAACTCTGTTCTCAGCTTTGAACAACACACAGCATTCATTTTCCAGAAGTGCATCAGAAACGCCGTTTTCTACACTTTCACAACGCAAAAACGCGATTCCCGGGTTTTAACATCATTCAGCGTGCAGTTTCAATGATATTGCGAGAAACCCTGTTTTCGACACTTTCAGGCGCAAAAACGCGATTCCTGGGTTTTAACATCATTCAACGTGCAGTTTCAACTATATTGCCAGAAACACGGTTTTCAACACTTTCAGAGCGCAAAAACACGATTCCCACGTTTTCAACATCGCTCAGCATTCAATTTAAAGGAGAATGCCTGGAAAGGTTTTTGGAGTCACTCAGAGACCAAAAACTCTGTTCTCAGCTTTGAACAATACTCAGCATTCAGATTTCAGTAGACTGTCAGAAACACAATTTTCACCCTCTCCAAGCCCAAAAACTCTGTTCCCAGCTTTGAACAACACACTGCACTCATTTTCCAGAAGTGCATCAGAAACGCTGTTTTCGACACTTTCAGAGCGCAAAAACGCGATTCCTGGGTTTTAACATCATTCAACGTGCAGTTTCAACTATATTGCCAGAAACACGGTTTTCAACACTTTCAGAGCGCAAAAACACGATTCCCACGTTTTCAACATCGATCAGCATTCAATTTAAAGGAGAATGCCTGAAAAGGTTTTTGGAGTCACTCAGAGACCAAAAACTCTGTTCTCAGCTTTGAACAACACTCAGCATTCAGATTTCAGTAGACTGTCAGAAACACAATTTTCACACTCTCCAAGCCCAAAAACTCTGTTCCCAGCTTTGAACAACACACAGCATTCATTTTCCAGAAGTGCATCAGAAACGCCGTTTTCTACACTTTCACAACGCAAAAACGCGATTCCCGGGTTTTAACATCATTCAGCGTGCAGTTTCAATGATATTGCGAGAAACCCTGTTTTCGACACTTTCAGAGCGCAAAAACGCGATTCCTGGGTTTTAACATCATTCAACGTGCAGTTTCAACTATATTGCCAGAAACACGGTTTTCAACACTTTCAGAGCGCAAAAACACGATTCCCACGTTTTCAACATCGCTCAGCATTCAATTTAAAGGAGAATGCCTAGAAAGGTTTTTGGAGTCACTCAGAGCCCAAAAACTCTGTTCTCAGCTTTGAACAACACTCAGCATTCAGATTTCAGTAGACTGCCAGAAACACAATTTTCACACTCTCCAAGCCCAAAAACTCTGTTCCCAGCTTTGAACAACACACAGCATTCATTTTCCAGAAGTGCATCAGAAACGCAGTTTTCGACACTTTCACAACGCAAAAACGCGATTCCCGGGTTTTAACATCATTCAGCGTGCAATTTCAACTATATTGCCAGAAACAAGTTTTCAACACTTTCAGAGCGCAAAGACACGATTCCCACGTTTTCAACATCGCTCAGCATTCAATTTAAAGGAGAATGCCTGAAAAGGTTTTTGGAGTCACTCAGAGCCCAAAAACTCTGTTCCCAGCTTTGAACAACACACAGCATTCATTTTCCAGAAGTGCATCAGACACGCCGTTTTCTACATTTTCACAACGCAAAAACGCGATTCCCGGGTTTTAACATCATTCAACGTGCAGTTTCAACTATATTGCCAGAAACACGGTTTTCAACACTTTCAGGGCGCAAAAACACGATTCCCACGTTTTCAACATCGCTCAGCATTCAATTTAAAGGAGAATGCCTAGATAGGTTTTTGGAGTCACTCAGAGCCCAAAAACTCTGTTCTCAGCTTTGAACAATACTCAGCATTCAGATTTCAGTAGACTATCAGAAACACAATTTTCACACTCTCCAAGCCCAAAAACTCTGTTCCCAGCTTTGAACAACACACAGCATTCATTTTCCAGAAGTGCATCAGAAACGCCGTTTTCTACACTTTCACAACGCAAAAACGCGATTCCCGGGTTTTAACATCATTCAGCGTGCAGTTTCAATGTTATAGCGAGAAACCCTGTTTTCGACACTTTCAGAGCGCAAAAACGCGATTCCTGGGTTTTAACATCATTCAACGTGCAGTTTCAACTATATTGCCAGAAACACGGTTTTCAACACTTTCAGAGCGCAAAAACACGATTCCCACGTTTTCAACATCGCTCAGCATTCAATTTAAAGGAGAATGCCTAGAAAGGTTTTTGGAGTCACTCAGAGCCCAAAAACTCTGTTCTCAGCTTTGAACAATACTCAGCATTCAGATTTCAGTAGACTGTCAGAAACACAATTTTCACACTCTCCAAGCCCAAAAACTCTGTTCCCAGCTTTGAACAACACACAGCATTCATTTTCCAGAAGTGCATCAGAAACGCCGTTTTCTACACTTTCACAACGCAAAAACGCGATTCCAGGGTTTTAACATCATTCAGCGTGCAGTTTCAATGATATTGCGAGAAACACTGTTTTCGACACTTTCAGAGCGCAAAAACGCGATTCCTGGGTTTTAACATCATTCAACGTGCAGTTTCAACTATATTGCCAGAAACACGGTTTTCAACACTTTCAGAGCGCAAAAACACGATTCCCACGTTTTCAACATCGCTCAGCATTCAATTTAAAGGAGAATGCCTGGAAAGGTTTTTGGAGTCACTCAGAGCCCAAAAACTCTGTTCTCAGCTTTGAACAATACTCAGCATTCAGATTTCAGTAGACTGTCAGAAACACAATTTTCACCCTCTCCAAGCCCAAAAACTCTGTTCCCAGCTTTGAACAACACACTGCACTCATTTTCCAGAAGTGCATCAGAAACGCTGTTTTCGACACTTTCAGAGCGCAAAAACGCGATTCCTGGGTTTTAACATCATTCAACGTGCAGTTTCAACTATATTGCCAGAAACACGGTTTTCAACACTTTCAGAGCGCAAAAACACGATTCCCACGTTTTCAACATCGCTCAGCATTCAATTTAAAGGAGAATGCCTGAAAAGGTTTTTGGAGTCACTCAGAGCCCAAAAACTCTGTTCTCAGCTTTGAACAACACTCAGCATTCAGATTTCAGTAGACTGTCAGAAACACAATTTTCACACTCTCCAAGCCCAAAAACTCTGTTCCCAGCTTTGAACAACACACAGCATTCATTTTCCAGAAGTGCATCAGAAACGCCGTTTTCTACACTTTCACAACGCAAAAACGCGATTCCCGGGTTTTAACATCATTCAGCGTGCAGTTTCAATGATATTGCGAGAAACCCTGTTTTCGACACTTTCAGAGCGCAAAAACGCGATTCCTGGGTTTTAACATCATTCAACGTGCAGTTTCAACTATATTGCCAGAAACACGGTTTTCAACACTTTCAGAGCGCAAAAACACGATTCCCACGTTTTCAACATCGCTCAGCATTCAATTTAAAGGAGAATGCCTGGAAAGGTTTTTGGAGTCACTCAGAGCCCAAAAACTCTGTTCTCAGCTTTGAACAACACTCAGCATTCATATTTCAGTAGACTGCCAGAAACACAATTTTCACACTCTCCAAGCCCAAAAATTCTGTTCCCAGCTTTGAACAACACACAGCATTCATTTTCCAGAAGTGCATCAGAAACGCCGTTTTCTACACTTTCACAACGCAAAAACGCGATTCCAGGGTTTTAACATCATTCAGCGTGCAGTTTCAATGATATTGCGAGAAACCCTGTTTTCGACACTTTCAGAGCGCAAAAACGCGATTCCTGGGTTTTAACATCATTCAACGTGCAGTTTCAACTATATTGCCAGAAACACGGTTTTCAACACTTTCAGAGCGCAAAAACACGATTCCCACGTTTTCAACATCGCTCAGCATTCAATTTAAAGGAGAATGCCTGGAAAGGTTTTTGGAGTCACTCAGAGCCCAAAAACTCTGTTCTCAGCTTTGAACAATACTCAGCATTCAGATTTCAGTAGACTGTCAGAAACACAATTTTCACCCTCTCCAAGCCCAAAAACTCTGTTCCCAGCTTTGAACAACACACTGCACTCATTTTCCAGAAGTGCATCAGAAACGCTGTTTTCGACACTTTCAGAGCGCAAAAACGCGATTCCTGGGTTTTAACATCATTCAACGTGCAGTTTCAACTATATTGCCAGAAACACGGTTTTCAACACTTTCAGAGCGCAAAAACACGATTCCCACGTTTTCAACATCGATCAGCATTCAATTTAAAGGAGAATGCCTGAAAAGGTTTTTGGAGTCACTCAGAGACCAAAAACTCTGTTCTCAGCTTTGAACAACACTCAGCATTCAGATTTCAGTAGACTGTCAGAAACACAATTTTCACACTCTCCAAGCCCAAAAACTCTGTTCCCAGCTTTGAACAACACACAGCATTCATTTTCCAGAAGTGCATCAGAAACGCCGTTTTCTACACTTTCACAACGCAAAAACGCGATTCCCGGGTTTTAACATCATTCAGCGTGCAGTTTCAATGATATTGCGAGAAACCCTGTTTTCGACACTTTCAGAGCGCAAAAACGCGATTCCTGGGTTTTAACATCATTCAACGTGCAGTTTCAACTATATTGCCAGAAACACGGTTTTCAACACTTTCAGAGCGCAAAAACACGATTCCCACGTTTTCAACATCGCTCAGCATTCAATTTAAAGGAGAATGCCTGAAAGGTTTTTGGAGTCACTCAGAGCCCAAAAACTCTGTTCTCAGCTTTGAACAACACTCAGCATTCAGATTTCAGTAGACTGCCAGAAACACAATTTTCACACTCTCCAAGCCCAAAAACTCTGTTCCCAGCTTTGAACAACACACAGCATTCATTTTCCAGAAGTGCATCAGAAACGCAGTTTTCGACACTTTCACAACGCAAAAACGCGATTCCCGGGTTTTAACATCATTCAGCGTGCAGTTTCAATGTATATGCGAGAAACCCTGTTTTCGACACTTTCAGAGCGCAAAAACGCGATTCCTGGGTTTTAACATCATTCAACGTGCAGTTTCAACTATATTGCCAGAAACACGGTTTTCAACACTTTCAGAGCGCAAAAACACGATTCCCACGTTTTCAACATCGCTCAGCATTCAATTTAAAGGAGAATGCCTGAAAAGGTTTTTGGAGTCACTCAGAGCCCAAAAACTCTGTTCTCAGCTTTGAACAACACTCAGCATTCAGATTTCAGTAGACTGCCAGAAACACAATTTTCACACTCTCCAAGCCCAAAAACTCTGTTCCCAGCTTTGAACAACACACAGCATTCATTTTCCAGAAGTGCATCAGAAACGCAGTTTTCGACACTTTCACAACGCAAAAACGCGATTCCCGGGTTTTAACATCATTCAGCGTGCAGTTTCAATGATTATAGCGAGAAACCCTGTTTTCGACACTTTCAGAGCGCAAAAACGCGATTCCTGGGTTTTAACATCATTCAACGTGCAGTTTCAACTATATTGCCAGAAACACGGTTTTCAACACTTTCAGAGCGCAAAAACACGATTCCCACGTTTTCAACATCGCTCAGCATTCAATTTAAAGGAGAATGCCTGAAAAGGTTTTTGGAGTCACTCAGAGCCCAAAAACTCTGTTCTCAGCTTTGAACAACACTCAGCATTCAGATTTCAGTAGACTGTCAGAAACACAATTTTCACACTCTCCAAGCCCAAAAACTCTGTTCCCAGCTTTGAACAACACACTGCACTCATTTTCCAGAAGTGCATCAGAAACGCTGTTTTCGACACTTTCAGAGCGCAAAAACGCGATTCCTGGGTTTTAACATCATTCAGCGTGCAGTTTCAACTATATTGCCAGAAACACGGTTTTCAACACTTTCAGAGCGCAAAAACACGATTCCCACGTTTTCAACATCGCTCAGCATTCAATTTAAAGGAGAATGCCTGAAAAGGTTTTTGGAGTCACTCAGAGCCCAAAAACTCTGTTCTCAGCTTTGAACAACACTCAGCATTCAGATTTCAGTAGACTGTCAGAAACACAATTTTCACCCTCTCCAAGCCCAAAAACTCTGTTCCCAGCTTTGAACAACACACTGCACTCATTTTCCAGAAGTGCATCAGAAAAGCTGTTTTCGACACTTTCACAACGCAAAAACGCGATTCCCGGGTTTTAACATCATTCAGCGTGCAGTTTCAATGATATTGCGAGAAACCCTGTTTTCGACACTTTCAGAGCGCAAAAACGCGATTCCTGGGTTTTAACATCATTCAACGTGCAGTTTCAACTATATTGCCAGAAACACGGTTTTCAACACTTTCAGAGCGCAAAAACACGATTCCCACGTTTTCAACATCGCTCAGCATTCAATTTAAAGGAGAATGCCTGAAAAGGTTTTTGGAGTCACTCAGAGCCCAAAAACTCTGTTCTCAGCTTTGAACAACACTCAGCATTCATATTTCAGTAGACTGCCAGAAACACAATTTTCACACTCTCCAAGCCCAAAAACTCTGTTCCCAGCTTTGAACAACACACAGCATTCATTTTCCAGAAGTGCATCAGAAACGCCGTTTTCTACACTTTCACAACGCAAAAACACGATTCCCGGGTTTTAACATCATTCAGCGTGCAGTTTCAATGATATTGCGAGAAACCCTGTTTTCGACACTTTCAGAGCGCAAAAACGCGATTCCTGGGTTTTAACATCATTCAACGTGCAGTTTCAACTATATTGCCAGAAACACGGTTTTCAACACTTTCAGAGCGCAAAAACACGATTCCCACGTTTTCAACATCGCTCAGCATTCAATTTAAAGGAGAATGCCTGGAAAGGTTTTTGGAGTCACTCAGAGACCAAAAACTCTGTTCTCAGCTTTGAACAACACACAGCATTCATTTTCCAGAAGTGCATCAGAAACGCCGTTTTCTACACTTTCACAACGCAAAAACGCGATTCCAGGTTTTAACATCATTCAGCGTGCAGTTTCAATGATATTGCGAGAAACACTGTTTTCGACACTTTCAGAGCGCAAAAACGCGATTCCTGGGTTTTAACATCATTCAACGTGCAGTTTCAACTATATTGCCAGAAACACGGTTTTCAACACTTTCAGAGCGCAAAAACACGATTCCCACGTTTTCAACATCGCTCAGCATTCAATTTAAAGGAGAATGCCTGGAAAGGTTTTTGGAGTCACTCAGAGACCAAAAACTCTGTTCTCAGCTTTGAACAATACTCAGCATTCAGATTTCAGTAGACTGTCAGAAACACAATTTTCACCCTCTCCAAGCCCAAAAACTCTGTTCCCAGCTTTGAACAACACACTGCACTCATTTTCCAGAAGTGCATCAGAAACGCTGTTTTCGACACTTTCAGAGCGCAAAAACGCGATTCCTGGGTTTTAACATCATTCAACGTGCAGTTTCAACTATATTGCCAGAAACACGGTTTTCAACACTTTCAGAGCGCAAAAACACGATTCCCACGTTTTCAACATCGATCAGCATTCAATTTAAAGGAGAATGCCTGAAAAGGTTTTTGGAGTCACTCAGAGACCAAAAACTCTGTTCTCAGCTTTGAACAACACTCAGCATTCAGATTTCAGTAGACTGTCAGAAACACAATTTTCACACTCTCCAAGCCCAAAAACTCTGTTCCCAGCTTTGAACAACACACAGCATTCATTTTCCAGAAGTGCATCAGAAACGCCGTTTTCTACACTTTCACAACGCAAAAACGCGATTCCCGGGTTTTAACATCATTCAGCGTGCAGTTTCAATGATATTGCGAGAAACCCTGTTTTCGACACTTTCAGAGCGCAAAAACGCGATTCCTGGGTTTTAACATCATTCAACGTGCAGTTTCAACTATATTGCCAGAAACACGGTTTTCAACACTTTCAGAGCGCAAAAACACGATTCCCACGTTTTCAACATCGCTCAGCATTCAATTTAAAGGAGAATGCCTAGAAAGGTTTTTGGAGTCACTCAGAGCCCAAAAACTCTGTTCTCAGCTTTGAACAACACTCAGCATTCAGATTTCAGTAGACTGCCAGAAACACAATTTTCACACTCTCCAAGCCCAAAAACTCTGTTCCCAGCTTTGAACAACACACAGCATTCATTTTCCAGAAGTGCATCAGAAACGCAGTTTTCGACACTTTCACAACGCAAAAACGCGATTCCCGGGTTTTAACATCATTCAGCGTGCAATTTCAACTATATTGCCAGAAACAAGTTTTCAACACTTTCAGAGCGCAAAGACACGATTCCCACGTTTTCAACATCGCTCAGCATTCAATTTAAAGGAGAATGCCTGAAAAGGTTTTTGGAGTCACTCAGAGCCCAAAAACTCTGTTCCCAGCTTTGAACAACACACAGCATTCATTTTCCAGAAGTGCATCAGAAACGCCGTTTTCTACACTTTCACAACGCAAAAACGCGATTCCCGGGTTTTAACATCATTCAACGTGCAGTTTCAACTATATTGCCAGAAACACGGTTTTCAACACTTTCAGGGCGCAAAAACACGATTCCCACGTTTTCAACATCGCTCAGCATTCAATTTAAAGGAGAATGCCTAGATAGGTTTTTGGAGTCACTCAGAGCCCAAAAACTCTGTTCTCAGCTTTGAACAATACTCAGCATTCAGATTTCAGTAGACTATCAGAAACACAATTTTCACACTCTCCAAGCCCAAAAACTCTGTTCCCAGCTTTGAACAACACACAGCATTCATTTTCCAGAAGTGCATCAGAAAGGCCGTTTTCTACACTTTCACAACGCAAAAACGCGATTCCCGGGTTTTAACATCATTCAGCGTGCAGTTTCAATGTTATATGCGAGAAACCCTGTTTTCGACACTTTCAGAGCGCAAAAACGCGATTCCTGGGTTTTAACATCATTCAACGTGCAGTTTCAACTATATTGCCAGAAACACGGTTGTCAACACTTTCAGAGCGCAAAAACACGATTCCCACGTTTTCAACATCGCTCAGCATTCAATTTAAAGGAGAATGCCTGGAAAGGTTTTTGAGTCACTCAGAGCCAAAAACTCTGTTCTCAGCTTTGAACAATACTCAGCATTCAGATTTCAGTAGACTGTCAGAAACACAATTTTACCCTCTCCAAGCCCAAAAACCTCTGTTCCCAGCTTTGAACAACACACTGCACTCATTTTTCCAGAAGTGCATCAGAAACGCTGTTTTCGACACATTTCAGAGCGCAAAAAACGCGATTCCTGGGTTTTAACATCATTCACGTGCAGTTTCAACTATATTGCCAGAAACACGGTTTTCAACACTTTCAGAGCGCAAAAACACGATTCCATCGTTTTCAACATCGCATCAGCATTCAATTTAAAGGAGAATGCCTGAAAAGGTTTTTGGAGTCACTCAGAGCCCAAAAACTCTGTTCTCAGCTTTGAACAACACTCAGCATTCAGATTTCAGTAGACTGTCAGAAACACAATTTTCACCCTCTCCAAGCCCAAAAACTCTGTTCCCAGCTTTGAACAACACACTGCACTCATTTTCCAGAAGTGCATCAGAAACGCTGTTTTCGACACTTTCACAACGCAAAAACGCGATTCCTGGGTTTTAACATCATTCAGCGTGCAGTTTCAATGATATTGCGAGAAACCCTGTTTTCGACACTTTCAGAGCGCAAAAACGCGATTCCTGGGTTTTAACATCATTCAACGTGCAGTTCTCAACTATATTGCCAGAAACACGGTTTTCAACACTTTCAGAGCGCAAAAACACGATTCCCACGTTTTCAACATCGCTCAGCATTCAATTTAAAGGAGAATGCCTGAAAGGTTTTTGGAGTCACTCAGAGCCCAAAAACTCTGTTCTCAGCTTTGAACAACACTCAGCATTCATATTTCAGTAGACTGCCAGAAACACAATTTTCACACTCTCCAGCCCAAAAATTCTGTTCCCAGCTTTGAACAACACACAGCATTCATTTTCCAGAAGTGCATCAGAAACGCCGTTTTCTACACTTTCACAACGCAAAAACGCGATTCCAGGGTTTTAACATCATTCAGCGTGCAGTTTCAATGATATTGCGAGAAACCCTGTTTTCGACACTTTCAGAGCGCAAAGACGCGATTCCTGGGTTTTAACATCATTCAACGTGCAGTTTCAACTATATTGCCAGAAACACGGTTTTCAACACTTTCAGAGCGCAAAAACACGATTCCCACGGTTTTCAACATCGCTCAGCATTCAATTTAAAGGAGAATGCCTGGAAAGGTTTTTGGAGTCACTCAGAGCCCAAAACTCTGTTCTCAGCTTTGAACAATACTCAGCATTCAGATTTCAGTAGATTGTCAGAAATACAATTTTCACCCTCTCCAAGCCCAAAAACTCTGTTGCCAGCTTTGAACAACACACTGCACTCATTTTCCAGAAGTGCATCAGAAACGCTGTTTTCGACACTTTCAGAGCGCAAAAACGCGATTCCTGGGTTTTAACATCATTCAACGTGCAGTTTCAACTATATTGCCAGAAACACGGTTTTCAACACTTTCAGAGCGCAAAAACACGATTCCCACGTTTTCAACATCGATCAGCATTCAATTTAAAGGAGAATGCCTGAAAAGGTTTTTGGAGTCACTCAGAGACCAAAAACTCTGTTCTCAGCTTTGAACAACACTCAGCATTCAGATTTCAGTAGACTGTCAGAAACACAATTTTCACACTCTCCAAGCCCAAAAACTCTGTTCCCAGCTTTGAACAACACACAGCATTCATTTTCCAGAAGTGCATCAGAAACGCCGTTTTCTACACTTTCACAACGCAAAAAACGCGATTCCCGGGTTTTAACATCATTCAGCGTGCAGTTTCAATGATATTGCGAGAAACCCTGTTTTCGACACTTACAGAGCGCAAAAACGCGATTCCTGGGTTTTAACATCATTCAACGTGCAGTTTCAACTATATTGCCAGAAACACGGTTTTCAACACTTTCAGAGCGCAAAAACACGATTCCCACGTTTTCAACATCGCTCAGCATTCAATTTAAAGGAGAATGCCTAGAAAGGTTTTTGGAGTCACTCAGAGCCCAAAAACTCTGTTCTCAGCTTTGAACAACACTCAGCATTCAGATTTCAGTAGACTGCCAGAAACACAATTTTCACACTCTCCAAGCCCAAAACTCTGTTCCCAGCTTTGAACAACACACAGCATTCATTTTCCAGAAGTGCATCAGAAACGCAGTTTTCGACACTTTCACAACGCAAAAACGCGATTCCCGGGTTTTAACATCATTCAGCGTGCAGTTTCAATGTTATAGCGAGAAACCCTGTTTTCGACACTTTCAGAGCGCAAAAACGCGATTCCTGGGTTTTAACATCATTCAACGTGCAGTTTCAACTATATTGCCAGAAACACGGTTTTCAACACTTTCAGAGCGCAAAAACACGATTCCCACGTTTTCAACATCGCTCAGCATTCAATTTAAAGGAGAATGCCTGAAAAGGTTTTTGGAGTCACTCAGAGCCCAAAAACTCTGTTCTCAGCTTTGAACAACACTCAGCATTCAGATTTCAGTAGACTGCCAGAAACACAATTTTCACACTCTCCAAGCCCAAAAACTCTGTTCCCAGCTTTGAACAACACACAGCATTCATTTTCCAGAAGTGCATCAGAAACGCAGTTTTCGACACTTTCACAACGCAAAAACGCGATTCCCGGGTTTAACATCATTCAGCGTGCAGTTTCAATGTTATAGCGAGAAACCCTGTTTTCGACACTTTCAGAGCGCAAAAACGCGATTCCTGGGTTTTAACATCATTCAACGTGCAGTTTCAACTATATTGCCAGAAACACGGTTTTCAACACTTTCAGAGCGCAAAAAACACGATTCCCACGTTTTCAACATCGATCAGCATTCAATTTAAATGAGAATGCCTGAAAAGGTTTTTGGAGTCACTCAGAGCCCAAAAAACTCTGTTCTCAGCTTTGAACAACACTCAGCATTCAGATTTCAGTAGACTGTCAGAACACAATTTTAACACTCTCCAAGCCCAAAACTCTGTTCCCAGCTTTGAACAACACACTGCACTCATTTTCCAGAAGTGCATCAGAAACCCTGTGTTTCGACACTTTCAGAGCGCAAAAACGCGATTCCAGGGTTTTAACATCATTCAGCGTCCAGTTTCAACTATATTGCCAGAAACACGGTTTTCAACACTTTCAGAGCGCAAAGACACGAATCCACGTTTTCAACATCGCTCAGCATTCAATTTAAAGGAGAATGCCTGAAAAGGTTTTTGGAGTCACTCAGAGCCCAAAAACTCTGTTCTCAGCTTTGAACAACACTCAGCATTCAGATTTCAGTAGAATGTCAGAAACACAATTTTCACCCTCTCCAAGCCCAAAAACTCTGTTCCCAGCTTTGAACAACACACTGCACTCATTTTCCAGAAGTGCATCAGAAACGCAGTTTTCGACACTTTCACAACGCAAAAACGCGATTCCCGGGTTTTAACATCATTCAGCGTGCAGTTTCAATGATATTGCGAGAAACCCTGTTTTCGACACTTTCAGAGCGCAAAAACGCGATTCCTGGGTTTTAACATCATTCAACGTGCAGTTTCAACTATATTGCCAGAAACACGGTTTTCAACACTTTCAGAGCGCAAAAAACACGATTCCCACGTTTTCAACATCGCTCAGCATTCAATTTAAAGGAGAATGCCTGAAAAGGTTTTTGGAGTCACTCAGAGCCCAAAAACTCTGTTCTCAAGCTTTGAACAACACTCAGCATTCATATTTCAGTAGACTGCCAGAAACAACAATTTTCACACTCTCCAAGCCCAAAAATTCTGTTCCCAGCTTTGAACAACACACAGCATTCATTTTCCAGAAGTGCATCAGAAACGCCGTTTTCTACACTTTCACAACGCAAAAAACACGATTCCAGGGTTTTAACATCATTCAGCGTGCAGTTTCAATGATATTGCGAGAAACCCTGTTTTCGACACTTTCAGAGCGCAAAAAACGCGATTCCTGGGTTTTAACATCATTCAACGTGCAGTTTCAACTATATTGCCAGAAACACGGTTTTCAACACTTTCAGAGCGCAAAAACACGATTCCCACGTTTTCAACATCGATCAGCATTCAATTTAAAGGAGAATGCCTGGAAAGGTTTTTGGAGTCACTCAGAGACCAAAAACTCTGTTCTCAGCTTTGAACAACACACAGCATTCATTTTCCAGAAGTGCATCAGAAACGCCGTTTTCTACACTTTCACAACGCAAAAACGCGATTCCAGGGTTTTAACATCATTCAGCGTGCAGTTTCAATGATATTGCGAGAAACACTGTTTTCGACACTTTCAGGGCGCAAAAACGCGATTCCTGGGTTTTAACATCATTCAACGTGCAGTTTCAACTATATTGCCAGAAACACGGTTTTCAACACTTTCAGAGCGCAAAAACACGATTCCCACGTTTCAACATCGCTCAGCATTCAATTTAAAAGGAGAATGCCTGGAAAGGTTTTTGGAGTCACTCAGAGACCAAAAACTCTGTTCTCAGCTTTGAACAATACTCAGCATTCAGATTTCAGTAGACTGTCAGAAACACAATTTTCACCCTCTCCAAGCCCAAAAACTCTGTTCCCAGCTTTGAACAACAAACTGCACTCATTTTCCAGAAGTGCATCAGAAACGCTGTTTTCGACACTTTCAGAGCGCAAAAACGCGATTCCTGGGTTTTAACATCATTCAACGTGCAGTTTCAACTATATTGCCAGAAACACGGTTTTCAACACTTTCAGAGCGCAAAAACACGATTCCCACGTTTTCAACATCGCTCAGCATTCAATTTAAAGGAGAATGCCTGAAAAGGTTTTTGGAGTCACTCAGAGACCAAAAACTCTGTTCTCAGCTTTGAACAACACTCAGCATTCAGATTTCAGTAGACTGTCAGAAACAGAATTTTCACACTCTCCAAGCCCAAAAACTCTGTTCCCAGCTTTGAACAACACACAGCATTCATTTTCCAGAAGTGCATCAGAAACGCCGTTTTCTACACTTTCACAACGCAAAAACGCGATTCCGGGTTTTTAACATCATTCAGCGTGCAGTTTCAATGATATTGCGAGAAACCCTGTTTTCGACACTTTCAGAGCGCAAAAACGCGATTCCTGGGTTTTAACATCATTCAACGTGCAGTTTCAACTATATTGCCAGAAACACGGTTTTCAACACTTTCAGAGCGCAAAAAACACGATACCCCACGTTTTCAACATCGCTCAGCATTCAATTTAAAGGAGAATGCCTAGAAAGGTTTTTGGAGTCACTCAGAGCCCAAAAACTCTGTTCTCAGCTTTGAACAACACTCAGCATTCAGATTTCAGTAGACTGCCAGAAACACAATTTTCACACTCTCCAAGCCCAAAAACTCTGTTTCCAGCTTTGAACAACACACAGCATTCATTTTCCAGAAGTGCATCAGAAACGCAGTTTTCGACACTTTCACAACGCAAAAAACGCGATTCCCGGGTTTTAACATCATTCAGCATGCAATTTCAACTATATTGCCAGAAACAAGTTTTCAACACTTTCAGAGCGCAAAGACACGATTCCCACGTTTTCAACATCGCTCAGCATTCAATTTAAAGGAGAATGCCTGAAAAGGTTTTTGGAGTCACTCAGAGCCCAAAAACTCTGTTCCCAGCTTTGAACAACACACAGCATTCATTTTCCAGAAGTGCATCAGACACGCCGTTTTCTACATTTTCACAACGCAAAAACGCGATTCCCGGGTTTTAACATCATTCAACGTGCAATTTCAACTATATTGCCAGAAACACGGTTTTCAACACTTTCAGGGCGCAAAAACACGATTCCCACGTTTTCAACATCGCTCAGCATTCAATTTAAAGGAGAATGCCTAGATAGGTTTTTGGAGTCACTCAGAGCCCAAAAACTCTGTTCTCAGCTTTGAACAATACTCAGCATTCAGATTTCAGTAGACTATCAGAAACACAATTTTCACACTCTCCAAGCCCAAAAACTCTGTTCCCAGCTTTGAACAACACACAGCATTCATTTTCCAGAAGTGCATCAGAAACGCCGTTTTCTACACTTTCACAACGCAAAAACGCGATTCCCGGGTTTTAACATCATTCAGCGTGCAGTTTCAATGTTATAGCGAGAAACCCTGTTTTCGACACTTTCAGAGCGCAAAAACGCGATTCCTGGGTTTTAACATCATTCAACGTGCAGTTTCAACTATATTGCCAGAAACACGGTTTTCAACACTTTCAGGGCGCAAAAACACGATTCCCACGTTTTCAACATCGCTCAGCATTCAATTTAAAGGAGAATGCCTAGATAGGTTTTTGGAGTCACTCAGAGCCCAAAAACTCTGTTCTCAGCTTTGAACAATACTCAGCATTCAGATTTCAGTAGACTATCAGAAACACAATTTTCACACTCTCCAAGCCCAAAAACTCTGTTCCCAGCTTTGAACAACACACAGCATTCATTTTCCAGAAGTGCATCAGAAACGCAGTTTTCGACACTTTCACAACGCAAAAACGCGATTCCCGGGTTTTAACATCATTCAGCGTGCAGTTTCAATGTTATAGCGAGAAACCCTGTTTTCGACACTTTCAGAGCGCAAAAACGCGATTCCTGGGTTTTAACATCATTCAACGTGCAGTTTCAACTATATTGCCAGAAACACGGTTTTCAACACTTTCAGAGCGCAAAAACACGATTCCCACGTTTTCAACATCGATCAGCATTCAATTTAAATGAGAATGCCTGAAAAGGTTTTTGGAGTCACTCAGAGCCCAAAAACTCTGTTCTCAGCTTTGAACAACACTCAGCATTCAGATTTCAGTAGACTGTCAGAAACACAATTTTAACACTCTCCAAGCCCAAAAACTCTGTTCCCAGCTTTGAACAACACACTGCACTCATTTTCCAGAAGTGCATCAGAAACCCTGTTTTCGACACTTTCAGAGCGCAAAAACGCGATTCCAGGGTTTTAACATCATTCAGCGTGCAGTTTCAACTATATTGCCAGAAACACGGTTTTCAACACTTTCAGAGCGCAAAGACACGATTCCCACGTTTTCAACATCGCTCAGCATTCAATTTAAAGGAGAATGCCTGAAAAGGTTTTTGGAGTCACTCAGAGCCCAAAAACTCTGTTCTCAGCTTTGAACAACACTCAGCATTCAGATTTCAGTAGACTGTCAGAAACACAATTTTCACCCTCTCCAAGCCCAAAAACTCTGTTCCCAGCTTTGAACAACACACTGCACTCATTTTCCAGAAGTGCATCAGAAACGCTGTTTTCGACACTTTCACAACGCAAAAACGCGATTCCTGGGTTTTAACATCATTCAGCGTGCAGTTTCAATGATATTGCGAGAAACCCTGTTTTCGACACTTTCAGAGCGCAAAAACGCGATTCCTGGGTTTTAACATCATTCAACGTGCAGTTTCAACTATATTGCCAGAAACACGGTTTTCAACACTTTCAGAGCGCAAAAACACGATTCCCACGTTTTCAACATCGCTCAGCATTCAATTTAAAGGAGAATGCCTGAAAAGGTTTTTGGAGTCACTCAGAGCCCAAAAACTCTGTTCTCAGCTTTGAACAACACTCAGCATTCATATTTCAGTAGACTGCCAGAAACACAATTTTCACACTCTCCAAGCCCAAAAATTCTGTTCCCAGCTTTGAACAACACACAGCATTCATTTTCCAGAAGTGCATCAGAAACGCCGTTTTCTACACTTTCACAACGCAAAAACACGATTCCAGGGTTTTAACATCATTCAGCGTGCAGTTTCAATGATATTGCGAGAAACCCTGTTTTCGACACTTTCAGAGCGCAAAAACGCGATTCCTGGGTTTTAACATCATTCAACGTGCAGTTTCAACTATATTGCCAGAAACACGGTTTTCAACACTTTCAGAGCGCAAAAACACGATTCCCACGTTTTCAACATCGATCAGCATTCAATTTAAAGGAGAATGCCTGGAAAGGTTTTTGGAGTCACTCAGAGACCAAAAACTCTGTTCTCAGCTTTGAACAACACACAGCATTCATTTTCCAGAAGTGCATCAGAAACGCCGTTTTCTACACTTTCACAACGCAAAAACGCGATTCCCGGGTTTTAACATCATTCAGCGTGCAGTTTCAATGATATTGCGAGAAACACTGTTTTCGACACTTTCAGGGCGCAAAAACGCGATTCCTGGGTTTTAACATCATTCAACGTGCAGTTTCAACTATATTGCCAGAAACACGGTTTTCAACACTTTCAGAGCGCAAAAACACGATTCCCACGTTTTCAACATCGCTCAGCATTCAATTTAAAAGGAGAATGCCTGGAAAGGTTTTTGAGTCACTCAGAGACCAAAAACTCTGTTCTCAGCTTTGAACAATACTCAGCATTCAGATTTCAGTAGACTGTCAGAAACACAATTTTCACCCTCTCCAAGCCCAAAAACTCTGTTCCCAGCTTTGAACAACACACTGCACTCATTTTCCAGAAGTGCATCAGAAACGCTGTTTTCGACACTTTCACAACGCAAAAACGCGATTCCCGGGTTTTAACATCATTCAGCGTGCAGTTTCAATGATATTGCGAGAAACCCTGTTTTCGACACTTTCAGAGCGCAAAAACGCGATTCCTGGGTTTTAACATCATTCAACGTGCAGTTTCAACTATATTGCCAGAAACACGGTTTTCAACACTTTCAGAGCGCAAAAACACGATTCCCACGTTTTCAACATCGCTCAGCATTCAATTTAAAGGAGAATGCCTAGAAAGGTTTTTGGAGTCACTCAGAGCCCAAAAACTCTGTTCTCAGCTTTGAACAACACTCAGCATTCAGATTTCAGTAGACTGCCAGAAACACAATTTTCACACTCTCCAAACCCAAAAACTCTGTTTCCAGCTTTGAACAACACACAGCATTCATTTTCCAGAAGTGCATCAGAAACGCAGTTTTCGACACTTTCACAACGCAAAAACGCGATTCCCGGGTTTTAACATCATTCAGCGTGCAATTTCAACTATATTGCCAGAAACAAGTTTTCAACACTTTCAGAGCGCAAAGACACGATTCCCACGTTTTCAACATCGCTCAGCATTCAATTTAAAGGAGAATGCCTGAAAAGGTTTTTGGAGTCACTCAGAGCCCAAAAACTCTGTTCCCAGCTTTGAACAACACACAGCATTCATTTTCCAGAAGTGCATCAGACACGCCGTTTTCTACATTTTCACAACGCAAAAACACGATTCCCGGGTTTTAACATCATTCAACGTGCAGTTTCAACTATATTGCCAGAAACACGGTTTTCAACACTTTCAGGGCGCAAAAACACGATTCCCACGTTTTCAACATCGCTCAGCATTCAATTTAAAGGAGAATGCCTAGATAGGTTTTTGGAGTCACTCAGAGCCCAAAAACTCTGTTCTCAGCTTTGAACAATACTCAGCATTCAGATTTCAGTAGACTAACAGAAACACAATTTTCACACTCTCCAAGCCCAAAAACTCTGTTCCCAGCTTTGAACAACACACAGCATTCATTTTCCAGAAGTGCATCAGAAACGCCGTTTTCTACACTTTCACAACGCAAAAACGCGATTCCCGGGTTTTAACATCATTCAGCGTGCAGTTTCAATGTTATAGCGAGAAACCCTGTTTTCGACACTTTCAGAGCGCAAAAACGCGATTCCTGGGTTTTAACATCATTCAACGTGCAGTTTCAACTATATTGCCAGAAACACGGTTTTCAACACTTTCAGGGCGCAAAAACACGATTCCCACGTTTTCAACATCGCTCAGCATTCAATTTAAAGGAGAATGCCTAGATAGGTTTTTGGAGTCACTCAGAGCCCAAAAACTCTGTTCTCAGCTTTGAACAATACTCAGCATTCAGATTTCAGTAGACTATCAGAAACACAATTTTCACACTCTCCAAGCCCAAAAACTCTGTTCCCAGCTTTGAACAACACACAGCATTCATTTTCCAGAAGTGCATCAGAAACGCCGTTTTCTACACTTTCACAACGCAAAAACGCGATTCCAGGGTTTTAACATCATTCAGCGTGCAGTTTCAATGATATTGCGAGAAACACTGTTTTCGACACTTTCAGAGCGCAAAAACGCGATTCCTGGGTTTTAACATCATTCAACGTGCAGTTTCAACTATATTGCCAGAAACACGGTTTTCAACACTTTCAGAGCGCAAAAACACGATTCCCACGTTTTCAACATCGCTCAGCATTCAATTTAAAGGAGAATGCCTGGAAAGGTTTTTGGAGTCACTCAGAGACCAAAAACTCTGTTCTCAGCTTTGAACAATACTCAGCATTCAGATTTCAGTAGACTGTCAGAAACACAATTTTCACCCTCTCCAAGCCCAAAAACTCTGTTCCCAGCTTTGAACAACACACTGCACTCATTTTCCAGAAGTGCATCAGAAACGCTGTTTTCGACACTTTCAGAGCGCAAAAACGCGATTCCTGGGTTTTAACATCATTCAACGTGCAGTTTCAACTATATTGCCAGAAACACGGTTTTCAACACTTTCAGAGCGCAAAAACACGATTCCCACGTTTTCAACATCGATCAGCATTCAATTTAAAGGAGAATGCCTGAAAAGGTTTTTGGAGTCACTCAGAGACCAAAAACTCTGTTCTCAGCTTTGAACAACACTCAGCATTCAGATTTCAGTAGACTGTCAGAAACACAATTTTCACCCTCTCCAAGCCCAAAAACTCTGTTCCCAGCTTTGAACAACACACTGCACTCATTTTCCAGAAGTGCATCAGAAACGCAGTTTTCGACACTTTCACAACGCAAAAACGCGATTCCTGGGTTTTAACATCATTCAGCGTGCAGTTTCAATGATATTGCGAGAAACCCTGTTTTCGACACTTTCAGAGCGCAAAAACGCGATTCCTGGGTTTTAACATCATTCAACGTGCAGTTTCAACTATATTGCCAGAAACACGGTTTTCAACACTTTCAGAGCGCAAAAACACGATTCCCACGTTTTCAACATCGCTCAGCATTCAATTTAAAGGAGAATGCCTGGAAAGGTTTTTGGAGTCACTCAGAGCCCAAAAACTCTGTTCTCAGCTTTGAACAACACTCAGCATTCATATTTCAGTAGACTGCCAGAAACACAATTTTCACACTCTCCAAGCCCAAAAATTCTGTTCCCAGCTTTGAACAACACACAGCATTCATTTTCCAGAAGTGCATCAGAAACGCCGTTTTCTACACTTTCACAACGCAAAAACGCGATTCCAGGGTTTTAACATCATTCAGCGTGCAGTTTCAATGATATTGCGAGAAACCCTGTTTTCGACACTTTCAGAGCGCAAAGACGCGATTCCTGGGTTTTAACATCATTCAACGTGCAGTTTCAACTATATTGCCAGAAACACGGTTTTCAACACTTTCAGAGCGCAAAAAACACGATTCCCACGTTTTCAACATCGCTCAGCATTCAATTTAAAGGAGAATGCCTGGAAAGGTTTTTGGAGTCACTCAGAGCCCAAAAACTCTGTTCTCAGCTTTGAACAATACTCAGCATTCAGATTTCAGTAGATTGTCAGAAACACAATTTTCACCCTCTCCAAGCCCAAAAACTCTGTTGCCAGCTTTGAACAACACACTGCACTCATTTTCCAGAAGTGCATCAGAAACGCTGTTTTCGACACTTTCAGAGCGCAAAAACGCGATTCCTGGGTTTTAACATCATTCAACGTGCAGTTTCAACTATATTGCCAGAAACACGGTTTTCAACACTTTCAGAGCGCAAAAACACGATTCCCACGTTTTCAACATCGATCAGCATTCAATTTAAAGGAGAATGCCTGAAAAGGTTTTTGGAGTCACTCAGAGACCAAAAACTCTGTTCTCAGCTTTGAACAACACTCAGCATTCAGATTTCAGTAGACTGTCAGAAACACAATTTTCACACTCTCCAAGCCCAAAAACTCTGTTCCCAGCTTTGAACAACACACAGCATTCATTTTCCAGAAGTGCATCAGAAACGCCGTTTTCTACACTTTCACAACGCAAAAACGCGATTCCCGGGTTTTAACATCATTCAGCGTGCAGTTTCAATGATATTGCGAGAAACCCTGTTTTCGACACTTACAGAGCGCAAAAACGCGATTCCTGGGTTTTAACATCATTCAACGTGCAGTTTCAACTATATTGCCAGAAACACGGTTTTCAACACTTTCAGAGCGCAAAAACACGATTCCCACGTTTTCAACATCGCTCAGCATTCAATTTAAAGGAGAATGCCTGAAAAGGTTTTTGGAGTCACTCAGAGCCCAAAAACTCTGTTCTCAGCTTTGAACAACACTCAGCATTCAGATTTCAGTAGACTGCCAGAAACACAATTTTCACACTCTCCAAGCCCAAAAACTCTGTTCCCAGCTTTGAACAACACACAGCATTCATTTTCCAGAAGTGCATCAGAAACGCAGTTTTCGACACTTTCACAACGCAAAAACGCGATTCCCGGGTTTTAACATCATTCAGCGTGCAGTTTCAATGTTATAGCGAGAAACCCTGTTTTCGACACTTTCAGAGCGCAAAAACGCGATTCCTGGGTTTTAACATCATTCAACGTGCAGTTTCAACTATATTGCCAGAAACACGGTTTTCAACACTTTCAGAGCGCAAAAACACGATTCCCACGTTTTCAACATCGATCAGCATTCAATTTAAATGAGAATGCCTGAAAAGGTTTTTGGAGTCACTCAGAGCCCAAAAACTCTGTTCTCAGCTTTGAACAACACTCAGCATTCAGATTTCAGTAGACTGTCAGAAACACAATTTTAACACTCTCCAAGCCCAAAAACTCTGTTCCCAGCTTTGAACAACACACTGCACTCATTTTCCAGAAGTGCATCAGAAACCCTGTTTTCGACACTTTCAGAGCGCAAAAACGCGATTCCAGGGTTTTAACATCATTCAGCGTGCAGTTTCAACTATATTGCCAGAAACACGGTTTTCAACACTTTCAGAGCGCAAAAACACGATTCCCACGTTTTCAACATCGCTCAGCATTCAATTTAAAGGAGAATGCCTGAAAAGGTTTTTGGAGTCACTCAGAGCCCAAAAACTCTGTTCTCAGCTTTGAACAACACTCAGCATTCAGATTTCAGTAGACTGTCAGAAACACAATTTTCACCCTCTCCAAGCCCAAAAACTCTGTTCCCAGCTTTGAACAACACACTGCACTCATTTTCCAGAAGTGCATCAGAAACGCAGTTTTCGACACTTTCACAACGCAAAAACGCGATTCCCGGGTTTTAACATCATTCAGCGTGCAGTTTCAATGATATTGCGAGAAACCCTGTTTTCGACACTTTCAGAGCGCAAAAACGCGATTCCTGGGTTTTAACATCATTCAACGTGCAGTTTCAACTATATTGCCAGAAACACGGTTTTCAACACTTTCAGAGCGCAAAAACACGATTCCCACGTTTTCAACATCGCTCAGCATTCAATTTAAAGGAGAATGCCTGAAAAGGTTTTTGGAGTCACTCAGAGCCCAAAAACTCTGTTCTCAGCTTTGAACAACACTCAGCATTCATATTTCAGTAGACTGCCAGAAACACAATTTTCACACTCTCCAAGCCCAAAAATTCTGTTCCCAGCTTTGAACAACACACAGCATTCATTTTCCAGAAGTGCATCAGAAACGCCGTTTTCTACACTTTCACAACGCAAAAACACGATTCCAGGGTTTTAACATCATTCAGCGTGCAGTTTCAATGATATTGCGAGAAACCCTGTTTTCGACACTTTCAGAGCGCAAAAACGCGATTCCTGGGTTTTAACATCATTCAACGTGCAGTTTCAACTATATTGCCAGAAACACGGTTTTCAACACTTTCAGAGCGCAAAAACACGATTCCCACGTTTTCAACATCGATCAGCATTCAATTTAAAGGAGAATGCCTGGAAAGGTTTTTGGAGTCACTCAGAGCCCAAAAACTCTGTTCTCAGCTTTGAACAACACACAGCATTCATTTTCCAGAAGTGCATCAGAAACGCCGTTTTCTACACTTTCACAACGCAAAAACGCGATTCCAGGGTTTTAACATCATTCAGCGTGCAGTTTCAATGATATTGCGAGAAACACTGTTTTCGACACTTTCAGGGCGCAAAAACGCGATTCCTGGGTTTTAACATCATTCAACGTGCAGTTTCAACTATATTGCCAGAAACACGGTTTTCAACACTTTCAGAGCGCAAAAACACGATTCCCACGTTTTCAACATCGCTCAGCATTCAATTTAAAAGGAGAATGCCTGGAAAGGTTTTTGGAGTCACTCAGAGACCAAAAACTCTGTTCTCAGCTTTGAACAATACTCAGCATTCAGATTTCAGTAGACTGTCAGAAACACAATTTTCACCCTCTCCAAGCCCAAAAACTCTGTTCCCAGCTTTGAACAACACACTGCACTCATTTTCCAGAAGTGCATCAGAAACGCTGTTTTCGACACTTTCAGAGCGCAAAAACGCGATTCCTGGGTTTTAACATCATTCAACGTGCAGTTTCAACTATATTGCCAGAAACACGGTTTTCAACACTTTCAGAGCGCAAAAACACGATTCCCACGTTTTCAACATCGATCAGCATTCAATTTAAAGGAGAATGCCTGAAAAGGTTTTTGGAGTCACTCAGAGACCAAAAACTCTGTTCTCAGCTTTGAACAACACTCAGCATTCAGATTTCAGTAGACTGTCAGAAACAGAATTTTCACACTCTCCAAGCCCAAAAACTCTGTTCCCAGCTTTGAACAACACACAGCATTCATTTTCCAGAAGTGCATCAGAAACGCCGTTTTCTACACTTTCACAACGCAAAAACGCGATTCCCGGGTTTTAACATCATTCAGCGTGCAGTTTCAATGATATTGCGAGAAACCCTGTTTTCGACACTTTCAGAGCGCAAAAACGCGATTCCTGGGTTTTAACATCATTCAACGTGCAGTTTCAACTATATTGCCAGAAACACGGTTTTCAACACTTTCAGAGCGCAAAAACACGATTCCCACGTTTTCAACATCGCTCAGCATTCAATTTAAAGGAGAATGCCTAGAAAGGTTTTTGGAGTCACTCAGAGCCCAAAAACTCTGTTCTCAGCTTTGAACAACACTCAGCATTCAGATTTCAGTAGACTGCCAGAAACACAATTTTCACACTCTCCAAGCCCAAAAACTCTGTTCCCAGCTTTGAACAACACACAGCATTCATTTTCCAGAAGTGCATCAGAAACGCAGTTTTCGACACTTTCACAACGCAAAAACGCGATTCCCGGGTTTTAACATCATTCAGCGTGCAATTTCAACTATATTGCCAGAAACAAGTTTTCAACACTTTCAGAGCGCAAAGACACGATTCCCACGTTTTCAACATCGCTCAGCATTCAATTTAAAGGAGAATGCCTAGATAGGTTTTTGGAGTCACTCAGAGCCCAAAAACTCTGTTCCCAGCTTTGAACAACACACAGCATTCATTTTCCAGAAGTGCATCAGACACGCCGTTTTCTACATTTTCACAACGCAAAAACGCGATTCCCGGGTTTTAACATCATTCAACGTGCAGTTTCAACTATATTGCCAGAAACACGGTTTTCAACACTTTCAGGGCGCAAAAACACGATTCCCACGTTTTCAACATCGCTCAGCATTCAATTTAAAGGAGAATGCCTAGATAGGTTTTTGGAGTCACTCAGAGCCCAAAAACTCTGTTCTCAGCTTTGAACAATACTCAGCATTCAGATTTCAGTAGACTACCAGAAACACAATTTTCACACTCTCCAAGCCCAAAAACTCTGTTCCCAGCTTTGAACAACACACAGCATTCATTTTCCAGAAGTGCATCAGAAACGCCGTTTTTCTACACTTTCACAACGCAAAAACGCGATTCCCGGGTTTTAACATCATTCAGCGTGCAGTTTCAATGTTATTGCGAGAAACCCTGTTTTCGACACTTTCAGAGCGCAAAAACGCGATTCCTGGTTTTAACATCATTCAACGTGCAGTTACAACTATATTGCCAGAAACACGGTTTTCAACACTTTCAGGGCGCAAAAACACGATTCCCACGTTTTCAACATCGCTCAGCATTCAATTTAAAGGAGAATGCCTAGATAGGTTTTTGGAGTCACTCAGAGCCCAAAAACTCTGTTCTCAGCTTTGAACAATACTCAGCATTCAGATTTCAGTAGACTGTCAGAAACACAATTTTCACACTCTCCAAGCCCAAAAACTCTGTTCCCAGCTTTGAACAACACACAGCATTCATTTTCCAGAAGTGCATCAGAAACGCCGTTTTCTACACTTTCACAACGCAAAAACGCGATTCCAGGGTTTTAACATCATTCAGCGTGCAGTTTCAATGATATTGCGAGAAACACTGTTTTCGACACTTTCAGAGCGCAAAACGCGATTCCTGGGTTTTAACATCATTCAACGTGCAGTTTCAACTATATTGCCAGAAACACGGTTTTCAACACTTTCAGAGCGCAAAAACACGATTCCCACGTTTTCAACATCGCTCAGCATTCAATTTAAAGGAGAATGCCTGGAAAGGTTTTTGGAGTCACTCAGAGACCAAAAACTCTGTTCTCAGCTTTGAACAATACTCAGCATTCAGATTTCAGTAGACTGTCAGAAACACAATTTTCACCCTCTCCAAGCCCAAAAACTCTGTTCCCAGCTTTGAACAACACACTGCACTCATTTTCCAGAAGTGCATCAGAAAAGCTGTTTTCGACACTTTCAGAGCGCAAAAACGCGATTCCTGGGTTTTAACATCATTCAACGTGCAGTTTCAACTATATTGCCAGAAACACGGTTTTTCAACACTTTCAGAGCGCAAAAACACGATTCCCACGTTTTCAACATCGATCAGCATTCAATTTAAAGGAGAATGCCTGAAAAGGTTTTTGGAGTCACTCAGAGACCAAAAACTCTGTTCTCAGCTTTGAACAACACTCAGCATTCAGATTTCAGTAGACTGTCAGAAACAGAATTTTCACACTCTCCAAGCCCAAAAACTCTGTTCCCAGCTTTGAACAACACACAGCATTCATTTTCCAGAAGTGCATCAGAAACGCCGTTTTCTACACTTTCACAACGCAAAAACGCGATTCCCGGGTTTTAACATCATTCAGCGTGCAGTTTCAATGATATTGCGAGAAACCCTGTTTTCGACACTTTCAGAGCGCAAAAACGCGATTCCCGGGTTTTAACATCATTCAGCGTGCAGTTTCAATGTTATAGCGAGAAACCCTGTTTTCGACACTTTCAGAGCGCAAAAACGCGATTCCTGGGTTTTAACATCATTCAACGTGCAGTTTCAACTATATTGCCAGAAACACGGTTTTCAACACTTTCAGAGCGCAAAAACACGATTCCCACGTTTTCAACATCGCTCAGCATTCAATTTAAAGGAGAATGCCTGGAAAGGTTTTTGGAGTCACTCAGAGCCCAAAAACTCTGTTCTCAGCTTTGAACAATACTCAGCATTCAGATTTCAGTAGACTGTCAGAAACACAATTTTCACCCTCTCCAAGCCCAAAAACTCTGTTCCCAGCTTTGAACAACACACTGCACTCATTTTCCAGAAGTGCATCAGAAACGCTGTTTTCGACACTTTCAGAGCGCAAAAACGCGATTCCTGGGTTTTAACATCATTCAACGTGCAGTTTCAACTATATTGCCAGAAACACGGTTTTCAACACTTTCAGAGCGCAAAAACACGATTCCCACGTTTTCAACATCGATCAGCATTCAATTTAAAGGAGAATGCCTGAAAAGGTTTTTGGAGTCACTCAGAGCCCAAAAACTCTGTTCTCAGCTTTGAACAACACTCAGCATTCAGATTTCAGTAGACTGCCAGAAACACAATTTTCACACTCTCCAAGCCCAAAAACTCTGTTCCCAGCTTTGAACAACACACAGCATTCATTTTCCAGAAGTGCATCAGAAACGCCGTTTTCTACACTTTCACAACGCAAAAACGCGATTCCAGGGTTTTAACATCATTCAGCGTGCAGTTTCAATGATATTGCGAGAAACACTGTTTTCGACACTTTCAGAGCGCAAAAACGCGATTCCTGGGTTTTAACATCATTCAACGTGCAGTTTCAACTATATTGCCAGAAACACGGTTTTCAACACTTTCAGAGCGCAAAAACACGATTCCCACGTTTTCAACATCGCTCAGCATTCAATTTAAAGGAGAAGGCCTGGAAAGGTTTTTGGAGTCACTCAGAGACCAAAAACTCTGTTCTCAGCTTTGAACAATACTCAGCATTCAGATTTCAGTAGACTGTCAGAAACACAATTTTCACCCTCTCCAAGCCCAAAAACTCTGTTCCCAGCTTTGAACAACACACTGCACTCATTTTCCAGAAGTGCATCAGAAACGCTGTTTTCGACACTTTCAGAGCGCAAAAACGCGATTCCTGGGTTTTAACATCATTCAACGTGCAGTTTCAACTATATTGCCAGAAACACGGTTTTCAACACTTTCAGAGCGCAAAAACACGATTCCCACGTTTTCAACATCGATCAGCATTCAATTTAAAGGAGAATGCCTGAAAAGGTTTTTGGAGTCACTCAGAGCCCAAAAACTCTGTTCTCAGCTTTGAACAACACTCAGCATTCAGATTTCAGTAGACTGTCAGAAACAGAATTTTCACACTCTCCAAGCCCAAAAACTCTGTTCCCAGCTTTGAACAACACACAGCATTCATTTTCCAGAAGTGCATCAGAAACGCCGTTTTCTACACTTACACAACGCAAAAACGCGATTCCCGGGTTTTAACATCATTCAGCGTGCAGTTTCAATGATATTGCGAGAAACCCTGTTTTCGACACTTTCAGAGCGCAAAAACGCGATTCCTGGGTTTTAACATCATTCAACGTGCAGTTTCAACTATATTGCCAGAAACACGGTTTTCAACACTTTCAGAGCGCAAAAACACGATTCCCACGTTTTCAACATCGCTCAGCATTCAATTTAAAGGAGAATGCCTGGAAAGGTTTTTGGAGTCACTCAGAGCCCAAAAACTCTGTTCTCAGCTTTGAACAACACTCAGCATTCAGATTTCAGTAGACTGCCAGAAACACAATTTTCACACTCTCCAAGCCCAAAAACTCTGTTCCCAGCTTTGAACAACACACAGCATTCATTTTCCAGAAGTGCATCAGAAACGCTGTTTTCGACACTTTCACAACGCAAAAACGCGATTCCTGGGTTTTAACATCATTCAGCGTGCAGTTTCAATGATATTGCGAGAAACCCTGTTTTCGACACTTTCAGAGCGCAAAAACGCGATTCCTGGGTTTTAACATCATTCAACGTGCAGTTTCAACTATATTGCCAGAAACACGGTTTTCAACACTTTCAGAGCGCAAAAACACGATTCCCACGTTTTCAACATCGCTCAGCATTCAATTTAAAGGAGAATGCCTAGAAAGGTTTTTGGAGTCACTCAGAGCCCAAAAACTCTGTTCTCAGCTTTGAACAACACTCAGCATTCAGATTTCAGTAGACTGCCAGAAACACAATTTTCACACTCTCCAAGCCCAAAAACTCTGTTCCCAGCTTTGAACAACACACAGCATTCATTTTCCAGAAGTGCATCAGAAACGCAGTTTTCGACACTTTCACAACGCAAAAACGCGATTCCCGGGTTTTAACATCATTCAGCGTGCAGTTTCAATGTTATAGCGAGAAACCCTGTTTTCGACACTTTCAGAGCGCAAAAACGCGATTCCTGGGTTTTAACATCATTCAACGTGCAGTTTCAACTATATTGCCAGAAACACGGTTTTTCAACACTTTCAGAGCGCAAAAACACGATTCCCACGTTTTCAACATCGCTCAGCATTCAATTTAAAGGAGAATGCCTGAAAAGGTTTTTGGAGTCACTCAGAGCCCAAAAACTCTGTTCTCAGCTTTGAACAATACTCAGCATTCAGATTTCAGTAGATTGTCAGAAACACAATTTTCACCCTCTCCAAGCCCAAAAACTCTGTTCCCAGCTTTGAACAACACACTGCACTCATTTTCCAGAAGTGCATCAGAAACGCTGTTTTCGACACTTTCAGAGCGCAAAAACGCGATTCCTGGGTTTTAACATCATTCAACGTGCAGTTTCAACTATATTGCCAGAAACACGGTTTTCAACACTTTCAGAGCGCAAAAACACGATTCCCACGTTTTCAACATCGATCAGCATTCAATTTAAAGGAGAATGCCTGAAAAGGTTTTTGGAGTCACTCAGAGACCAAAAACTCTGTTCTCAGCTTTGAACAACACTCAGCATTCAGATTTCAGTAGACTGTCAGAAACACAATTTTCACCCTCTCCAAGCCCAAAAACTCTGTTCCCAGCTTTGAACAACACACTGCACTCATTTTCCAGAAGTGCATCAGAAACGCTGTTTTCGACACTTTCACAACGCAAAAACGCGATTCCTGGGTTTTAACATCATTCAGCGTGCAGTTTCAATGATATTGCGAGAAACCCTGTTTTCGACACTTTCAGAGCGCAAAAAACGCGATTCCTGGGTTTTAACATCATTCAACGTGCAGTTTCAACTATATTGCCAGAAACACGGTTTTCAACACTTTCAGAGCGCAAAAACACGATTCCCACGTTTTCAACATCGCTCAGCATTCAATTTAAAGGAGAATGCCTGAAAAGGTTTTTGGAGTCACTCAGAGCCCAAAAACTCTGTTCTCAGCTTTGAACAACACTCAGCATTCATATTTCAGTAGACTGCCAGAAACACAATTTTCACACTCTCCAAGCCCAAAAACTCTGTTCCCAGCTTTGAACAACACACAGCATTCATTTTCCAGAAGTGCATCAGAAACGCCGTTTTCTACACTTTCACAACGCAAAAACACGATTCCAGGGTTTTAACATCATTCAGCGTGCAGTTTCAATGATATTGCGAGAAACCCTGTTTTCGACACTTTCAGAGCGCAAAAACGCGATTCCTGGGTTTTAACATCATTCAACGTGCAGTTTCAACTATATTGCCAGAAACACGGTTTTCAACACTTTCAGAGCGCAAAAACACGATTCCCACGTTTTCAACATCGATCAGCATTCAATTTAAAGGAGAATGCCTGGAAAGGTTTTTGGAGTCACTCAGAGACCAAAAACTCTGTTCTCAGCTTTGAACAACACACAGCATTCATTTTCCAGAAGTGCATCAGAAACGCCGTTTTCTACACTTTCACAACGCAAAAACGCGATTCCAGGGTTTTAACATCATTCAGCGTGCAGTTTCAATGATATTGCGAGAAACCCTGTTTTCGACACTTTCAGGGCGCAAAAACGCGATTCCTGGGTTTTAACATCATTCAACGTGCAGTTTCAACTATATTGCCAGAAACACGGTTTTCAACACTTTCAGAGCGCAAAAACACGATTCCCACGTTTTCAACATCGCTCAGCATTCAATTTAAAAGGAGAATGCCTGGAAAGGTTTTTGGAGTCACTCAGAGACCAAAAACTCTGTTCTCAGCTTTGAACAATACTCAGCATTCAGATTTCAGTAGACTGTCAGAAACACAAATTTTCACCCTCTCCAAGCCCAAAAACTCTGTTCCCAGCTTTGAACAACACACTGCACTCATTTTCCAGAAGTGCATCAGAAACGCTGTTTTCGACACTTTCAGAGCGCAAAAACGCGATTCCTGGGTTTTAACATCATTCAACGTGCAGTTTCAACTATATTGCCAGAAACACGGTTTTTCAAACACTTTCAGAGCGCAAAAACACGATTCCCACGTTTTCAACATCGATCAGCATTCAATTTAAAGGAGAATGCCTGAAAAGGTTTTTGAGTCACTCAGAGACCAAAAACTCTGTTCTCAGCTTTGAACAACACTCAGCATTCAGATTTCAGTAGACTGTCAGAAACACAATTTTCACACTCTCCAAGCACAAAAACTCTGTTCCCAGCTTTGAACAACACACAGCATTCATTTTCCAGAAGTGCATCAGAAACGCCGTTTCTACACTTTTCACAACGCAAAAACGCGGATTCCCGGGTTTTAACATCATTCAGCGTGCAGTTTCAATGATATTGCTGAGAACCCTGTTTTCGGACACTTTCAGAGCGCAAAAACGCGATTCCTGGGTTTTAACATCATTCAACGTGCAGTTTCAACTATATTGCCAGAAACACGGTTTTCAACACTTTCAGAGCGCAAAAACACGATTCCCACGTTTTCAACATCGCCTCAGCATTCAATTTAAAGGAGAATGCCTTAGAAAGGGTTTTTTGGAGGTCACTCAGAGCCAAAAACTCTGTTCTCAGCTTTGAACAACACTCAGCATTCAGATTTCAGTAGACTGCCAGAAACACAATTTTCACACTCTCCAAGCCCAAAAACTCTGTTTCCAGCTTTGAACAAACACACAGCATTCATTTTCCAGAAGTGGCATCAGAACGCAGTTTTCGACACTTTCACAACGCAAAAACGCGATTCCGGGTTTTAACATCATTCAGCGTGCCATTTCAACTATATTGCCAGAAACAAGTTTTCAACACTTTCAGAGCGCAAAGACACGATTCCCACGTTTCAACATCGCCTCAGCATTCAATTTAAAGGAGAATGCCTGAAAAGGTTTTTGGAGTCACTCAGAGCCCAAAAACTCTGTTCCCAGCTTTGAACAACACACAGCATTCATTTTCCAGAAGTGCATCAGACACGCCGTTTTCTACATTTTCACAACGCAAAAACGCGATTCCCGGGTTTTAACATCATTCAACGTGCAGTTTCAACTATATTGCCAGAAACACGGTTTTTCAACACTTTCAGGGCGGCAAAAAACACGATTCCACGTTTTCAACATCGCTCAGCATTCAATTTAAAGGAGAATGCCTGGATAGGTTTTTGGAGTCACTCAGAGCCCAAAAACTCTGTTCTCAGCTTTGAACAATACTCAGCATTCAGATTTCAGTAGACTATCAGAAACACAATTTTCACACTCTCCAAGCCCAAAACTCTGTTCCCAGCTTTGAACAACACAGCAGCATTCATTTTCCAGAAGTGCATCAGAAACGCCGTTTTCTACACTTTCACAACGCAAAAACGCGATTCCCGGGTTTTAAACATCATCAGCGTGCAGTTTCAATGTTATAGCGAGAACTCCTGTTTTCGACACTTTCAGAGCGCAAAAACGCGATTCCTGGGTTTTAAACATCATTCAACGTGCAGTTTCAACTATATTGCCAGGACACACGGTTTTCAACACTTTCAGGCGCAAAAACACGATTCCCACGTTTTCAACATCGCTCAGCATTCAATTTAAAGGAGAATGCCTAGATAGGTTTTTGGAGTCACTCAGAGCCCAAAAACTCTGTTCTCAGCTTTGAACAACTACTCAGCATTCAGATTTCAGTAGACTATCAGAAAACACAATTTTCCACACTCTCCAAGCCCAAAAACTCTGTTCCCAGCTTTGAACAACACACAGCATTCATTTTCCAGAAGTGCATCAGAAACGCCGTTTTCTACCACTTTCACAACGCAAAAACGCGATTCCCGGGGTTAACATCATTCAGCGTGCAGTTTCAATGATATTGCGAGAAACCCTGTTTTCGACACTTTTCAGAGCGCAAAAACGCGATTCCTGGGTTTTAACATCATTCAACGTGCAGTTTCAAACTATATTGCCAGAAACACGGTTTTCAACACTTTCAGAGCGCAAAAACACGATTCCCACGTTTTCAACATCGCTCAGCATTCAATTTAAAGGAGAATGCCTGGAAAGGTTTTTGGAGTCACTCAGAGCCCAAAAACTCTGTTCTCAGCTTTGAACAATACTCAGCATTCAGATTTCAGTAGACTGTCAGAAACACAATTTTCACCCTCTCCAAGCCCAAAAACTCTGTTCCCAGCTTTGACAACACACTGCACTCATTTTCCAGAAGTGCATCAGAAAAGCTGTTTTCGACACTTTCAGAGCGCAAAAACGCGATTCCTGGGTTTTAACATCATTCAACGTGCAGTTTCAACTATATTGCCAGAAACACGGTTTTCAACACTTTCAGAGCGCAAAACACGATTCCCACGTTTTCAACATGCGCTCAGCATTCAATTTAAAGGAGAATGCCTGGAAAGGTTTTTGGAGTCACTCAGAGCCCAAAAACTCTGTTCTCAGCTTTGAACAACACTCAGCATTCAGATTTCAGTAGACTGTCAGAAACACAATTTTCACCCTCTCCAAGCCCAAAAACTCTGTTCCCAGCTTTGAACAACACACAGCATTCATTTTCCAGAAGTGCATCAGAAACGCTGTTTTCGACACTTTCACAAACGCAAAAACGCGATTCCTGGGTTTTAACATCATTCAGCGTGCAGTTTCAATGATATTGCGAGAAACCCTGTTTTCGACACTTTCAGAGCGCAAAAACGCGATTCCTGGGTTTTAACATCATTCAACGTGCAGTTTCAACTATATTGCCAGAAACACGGTTTTCAACACTTTCAGAGCGCAAAAACACGATTCCCACGTTTTCAACATCGCTCAGCATTCAATTTAAAGGAGAATGCCTGGAAAGGTTTTTGGAGTCACTCAGAGCCCAAAAACTCTGTTCTCAGCTTTGAACAATACTCAGCATTCAGATTTCAGTAGACTGTCAGAAACACAATTTTCACCCTCTCCAAGCCCAAAAACTCTGTTCCCAGCTTTGAACAACACACAGCACTCATTTTCCAGAAGTGCATCAGAAACGCTGTTTTTCGGACACTTTCAGAGCGCAAAAACGCGATTCCTGGGTTTTAACATCATTCAACGTGCAGTTTCAACTATATTGCCAGAAACACGGTTTTCAACACTTTCAGAGCGCAAAAACACGATTCCCACGTTTTCAACATCGCTCAGCATTCAATTTAAAGGAGAATGCCTGGAAAGGTTTTTGGAGTCACTCAGAGCCCAAAAACTCTGTTCTCAGCTTTGAACAACACTCAGCATTCAGATTTCAGTAGACTGCCAGAAACAATTTTCACACTCTCCAAGCCCAAAAACTCTGTTCCCAGCTTTGAACAACACACAGCATTCATTTTCCAGAAGTGCATCAGAAACGCCGTTTTCTACACTTTCACAACGCAAAAACGCGATTCCCGGGTTTTAACATCATTCAGCGTGCAGTTTCAATGATATTGCGAGAAACCCTGTTTTTCGACACTTTCAGAGCGCAAAAACGCGATTCCTGGGTTTTAACATCATTCAACGTGCAGTTTCAACTATATTGCCAGAAACACGGTTTTCAACACTTTCAGAGCGCAAAAACACGATTCCCACGTTTTCAACATCGCTCAGCATTCAATTTAAAGGAGAATGCCTGGAAAGGTTTTTGGAGTCACTCAGAGCCAAAAAACTCTGTTCTCAGCTTTGAACAATACTCAGCATTCAGATTTCAGTAGACTGCAGAACACATTTTCACACTCTCCCAAGCCCAAAAACTCTGTTCCCAGCTTTGAACAACACACTGCACTCATTTTCCAGAAGTGCATCAGAAACGCTGTTTGTCGACACTTTCAGGAGCGCAAACACGCGATTCCTGGGTTTTTAACATCATTCAACGTGCAGTTTCAACTATATTTGCCAGAAACACGGTTTTCCAACACTTTTCAGAGCGCAAAACACGATGTCCACGACGTTTTCAACATCGATCAGCATTCAAATTTAAAGGAGAATGCTGAAAAGGTTTTTGTGAGTCACTCAGAGACCAAAAACTCTGTTCTCAGCTTTTGAACAACACTCAGCATTCAGATTTCAGTAGACTGTCCAGAAACACATTTTCACACTCTCCCAAGCCAAAAAACTCTTTCCCAGCTTTGAACAACACACAGCACTTCATTTTCCCGAAGTGCATCAGAAACGCCGTTTTCTACACTTTCACAACGCAAAAAAACGCGATTCCCGGGTTTTAACATCATTCAGCGTGCAGGTTTCAATGATATTGCGAGAAACCCTGTTTTCGACACTTTACAGAGCGCAAAAAACGCGATTCCTGGGTTTTAACATCATTCAACGTGCAGTTTCAACTATATTGCAGAAACACGGTTTTCAACACTTTCAGAGCGCAAAAACACGATTCCCACGTTTTCAACATCGCTCAGCATTCAATTTAAAGGAGAATGCCTGAAAGGTTTTTGGAGTCACTCAGAGCCAAAAACTCTGTTCTCAGCTTTGAACAACACTCAGCATTCAGATTTCAGTAGACTGTCAGAAACACAATTTTCACACTCTCCAAGCCCAAAAACTCTGTTCCCAGCTTTGAACAACACACCGCATTCATTTTCCCAGAAGTGCATCAGAAACGCAGTTTTCGACACTTTCACACCCAAAAAACGCGATTCCCGGGTTTTAACATCATTCAGCGTGCAGTTTCAATGATATTAGCGAGAAACCCTGTTTTCGACACTTTCAGAGCGCAAAAACGCGATTCCTGGGTTTTAACATCATTCAACGTGCAGTTTCAACTATATTGCCAGAAACACGGTTTTCCAACACTTTCAGAGCGCAAAAACACGAATTCCCACGTTTTCAACATCGCTCAGCATTCAATTTAAAGGAGAATGCCTGAAAAGGTTTTTGGAGTCACTCAGAGCCCAAAAACTCTGTTCTCAGCTTGAACAACACTCAGCATTCAGATTTCAGTAGACTGTCAGAAACACAATTTTCACACTCTCCAAGCCCAAAAAACTCTGTTCCCAGCTTTGAACAACACACAGCATTCATTTTCCAGAAGTGCATCAGAAACGCCGTTTTCTACACTTTCACAACGCAAAAACGCGATTCCCGGGTTTAACATCATCAGGCGTGCAGTTTCAATGATATTGCGAGAAACCCTGTTTCGACACTTTCAGAGCGTCAAAACGCGATTCCTGGGTTTTAACATCATTCAACGTGCAGTTTCAACTATATTGCCAGAAACACGGTTTTCAACACTTTCAGAGCGCAAAAACACGATTCCCACGTTTCAACATCGCTCAGCATTCAATTTAAAGGAGAATGCCTGGAAAGGTTTTTGGAGTCACTCAGAGCCCAAAAACTCTGTTCTCAGCTTTGAACATACTCAGCATTCAGATTTCAGTAGACTGTCAGAAACACAATTTTCACACCTCTCCAAGCCCAAAAACTCTGTTCCCAGCTTTGAACAACACACAGCACTCATTTTCCAGAAGTGCATCAGAAAAGCTGTTTTCGACACTTTCAGAGCGCAAAAACGCGATTCCTGGGTTTTAACATCATTCAGCGTGCAGTTTCAACTATATTGCCAGAAACACGGTTTTCAACACTTTCAGAGCGCAAAAACACGATTCCCACGTTTTCAACATCGCTCAGCATTCAATTTAAAGGAGAATGCCTGAAAAGGTTTTTGGAGTCACTCAGAGCCCAAAAACTCTGTTCTCAGCTTTGAACAACACTCAGCATTCAGATTTCAGTAGACTGTCAGAAACACAATTTTCACACTCTCCAAGCCCAAAAACTCTGTTCCCAGCTTTGAACAACACACAGCATTCATTTTCCAGAAGTGCATCAGAAACGCAGTTTTCGACACTTTCACAACGCAAAAACGCGATTCCCGGGTTTTAACATCATTCAGCGTGCAGTTTCATGATATTGCGAGAAACCCTGTTTTCGACACTTTCAGAGCGCAAAAACGCGATTCCTGGGTTTTAACATCATTCAACGTGCAGTTTTCAACTATATTGCCAGAAACAACGGTTTTCAACACTTTCAGAGCGCAAAACACGATTCCCACGTTTTCAACATCGCTCAGCATTCAATTTAAAGGAGAATGCCTGGAAAGGTTTTTGGAGTCACTCAGAGCCCAAAAAACTCTGTTCCTCAGCTTTGAACAACACTCAGCATTCAGATTTCAGTAGACTGTCCAGAAACACAATTTTCACAACTCTCCAAGCCCAAAAACTCTGTTTCCAGCTTTGAACAACACACAGCATTCATTTTCCAGAAGTGCATCAAGAAACGCCGTTTCTACACTTTCACACGCAAATAACGCGATTCCCGGGTTTTAACATCATTCAGCGTGCAGTTTCAATGATATTGCGAGAAACCCTGTTTCGACACTTTCAGAGCGCAAAAACGCGATTCCTGGGTTTTAACATCATTCAACGTGCAGTTTCAACTATATTGCCAGAAACACGGTTTTCAACACTTTCAGAGCGCAAAAACACGATTCCCACGTTTTCAACATCGCTCAGCATTCAATTTAAAGGAGAATGCCTGAAAAGGTTTTTGGAGTCACTCAGAGCCCAAAAACTCTGTTCTCAGCTTTGAACAACACACAGCATTCATTTTCAGAAGTGCATCAGAAACGCCGTTTTCTACACTTCACAACGCAAAAACTCGATTCCAGGGTTTTAACATCATTCAGCAGTGCAGTTTCAACTATATTGCGAGAAACCCTGTTTTCGACACTTTCAGGGCGCAAAAACGCGATTCCTGGGTTTTAACATCATTCAACGTGCAGTTTCAACTATATTGCCAGAAACACGGTTTTCAACACTTTCAGAGCGCAAAAACACGATTCCCACGTTTTCAACATCGCTCAGCATTCAATTTAAAAGGAGAATGCCTGGAAAGGTTTTTGGAGTCACTCAGAGACCAAAAACTCTGTTCTCAGCTTTGAACAATACTCAGCATTCAGATTTCAGTAGACTGTCAGAAACACAATTTTCACCCTCTCCAAGCCCAAAAACTCTGTTCCCAGCTTTGAACAACACACTGCACTCATTTTCCAGAAGTGCATCAGAAACGCTGTTTTCGACACTTTCAGAGCGCAAAAACGCGATTCCTGGGTTTTAACATCATTCAACGTGCAGTTTCA